>NC_088201.1:132302858-132602858 GCF_037126465.1 Ornithodoros turicata
ATTCGTATTCTCCACGTCGCTAATCGCTCTAAAAACGCTATTTAGCACTGTTTTCACGATCTAAGACGATTTCGGCTTGATTTTTCGATTTCCGGCGCATTTTGAATATTCGTGTTCTCCACGTCGCCAATCGCTCTAAAAACGCTATTTAGCACTGTTTTCACTATCTAGGACGTTGTAGCGGGCCGTGGACAACAACGAAGATGGCCACGCGCCTGGAGCACCGGCTTCAGTTCCACCGGCACGGCCATGGAGATAGGCTACCGTCATCGCCTCTCCGTGGCATACCATCATCGCCGGTGCACAACAACGAAGATGGCCATTCGCCTGGAGCACCGGCTTCAGTTCCACCGGCGCGGCGATGGAGATAGGCCACCGTCATCGCCTCTCCGTGGCATACCACCACCGTCGGTCGGGACTCATGTAGAGGAACTCCACCTCCTCTACAACGTTTTCAGCTTGATTTTTCGATTTCCAGCGAATTTTGAATATTCGTGTTCTCCACGTCGCCACTCGCTCTAAAAACGCTATTTAGCACTGTTTACACGAACTAAGACGTTTTCAGCTTGATTTTTCCATTTCCGGCACATTTTGATTATTCGCATTTTCCACGTCGGCAATCGCTCTAAAAACGCTATTTAGGAATGTCTGCACGATGTAAGACGTTTTCAGCTTGATTTTTCGATTTCCGGCTCATTTTGATTATTCGTGTTCTCCACGTCGCCAATCGCTCTAAAAACGGCATTTAGCACCGTATTTACGATCTAAGACGTTTTCAGCTTGATTTTTCCGTTTCTGGCGCATTTGGAGTATTCGTATTCTCCACGTCGCCAATCGCTCTAAAAAAGCTATTTAGCACTGTTTTCACGATCTAAGCCGTTTCCAGCTTGATTTTTCCATTTCCGGCGCATTTTGATTATTCGCATTCTTCACGTCACCACTCGCTCTAAAAACGCTATTTAGCACTGTTTACACGGACTAAGACGTTTTCAGCTTGATTTTTCGATTTCCGGCGCGTTTTGATTATTCGCATTCTCCACGTCGCCAATCGCTCTAAAAATGCTATTTAGCACTGTTTTCACGATCTACGAGGTTTTCAGCTTGAATTTTCCATTTCCGGCGCATTTTGTATATTCTTATTCTCCACGTCGCCAATCGCTCTAAATACGCTATTTAGTACTGTTTTCACGATCTAAGACGTTTTCAACTTGATTTTTCGATTTCCGGCGCATTTTGATTATTCGCATTCTCCACGTCGCCAACCGCTCTAAAAACGCTATTTAGCACTGTTTTCACGATCTAAGACGTTTTCAGCTTGATTTTTCGATTTCCGGCTCATTTTGAATATTCGTATTCTCCACGTCGCGAATCGCTCTAAAAACGCTATTTAGCACTGTTTTCACTACCTAGGACGTTTTCAGCTTGATTTTTGGATTTCCGGCGCATTTTGAATATTCGTGTTCTCCACGTCGCCACTCGGTCTAAAAACGATATTTAGCACTGTTTTCACGATCTATGACGTTTTCAGCTTGATTTTTTCATTTCCGGCGCATTTTGAATATTCGAATTCTCCACGTCGCCAATCGCTCTAAAAACGCTATTTAGCACTGTTTTCAGGATCTAAGACGTTTTAAGCGTGATTTTCCCATTTCCGGCGCATTTTGAATATTCGTATTCTCCAGGTCGCCAGTCGCTCTAAAAACACTATTTAACACTGTTTTCACGATCTAAGACGTTTTCAGCTTGATTTTTCATTTCCGGCGCATTTTGAATATTTGTATTCTCCACGTCGCTAATCGCTCTAAAAACGCTATTTAGCACTGTTTTCACGATCTAAGACGATTTCAGCTTGATTTTTCGATTTCCGGCGCATTTTGAATATTCGTGTTCTCCACGTCGCCAATCGCTCTAAAAACGCTATTTAGCACTGTTTTCACTGTCTAGGACGTTTTAGCGGGCCGTGGACAACAACGAAGATGGCCACGCGCCTGGAGCACCGGCTTCAGTTTCACCGGCACGGCCATGGAGATAGGCCACCGTCATCGCCTCTCCGTGGCATACCACCACCGTCGGTCGGGACTCATGTAGAGGAACTCCACCTCCTCTACAACGTTTTCAGCTTGATTTTTCGATTTCCGGCGCATTTTGAATATTCGTGTTCTCCACGTCGCCACTCGCTCTAAAAACGCTATTTAGCACTGTTTACACGAACTAAGACGTTTTCAGCTTGATTTTTCGATTTCCGGCGCATTTTGATTATTCGCATTTTCCACGTCGGCAATCACTCTAAAAACGCTATTTAGGAATGTTTGCACGATCTAAGACGTTTTCAGCTTGATTTTTCGATTTCCGGCTCATTTTGATTACTCGTGTTCTCCACGTCGCCAATCGCTCTAAAAACGCCATTTAGCACCGTATTCACGATCTAAGACGTTTTCAGCTTGATTTTTCCATTTCTGGCGCATTTGGAGTATTCGTATTCTCCACGTCGCCAATCGCTCTAAAAAAGCTATTTAGCACTGTTTTCAGGATCTAAGACGTTTTAAGCGTGATTTTCCCATTTCCGGCGCATTTTGAATATTCGTATTCTCCAGGTCGCCAGTCGCTCTAAAAACACTATTTAACACTGTTTTCACGATCTAAGACGTTTTCAGCTTGATTTTTCATTTCCGGCGCATTTTGAATATTTGTATTCTCCACGTCGCTAATCGCTCTAAAAACGCTATTTAGCACTGTTTACACGGACTAAGACGTTTTCAGCTTGATTTTTCGATTTCCGGCGCGTTTTGATTATTCGCATTCTCCACGTCGCCAATCGCTCTAAAAATGCTATTTAGCACTGTTTTCACGATCTACGAGGTTTTCAGCTTGAATTTTCCATTTCCGGCGCATTTTGTATATTCGTATTCTCCACGTCGCCAATCGCTCTAAATACGCTATTTAGTACTGTTTTCACGATCTAAGACGTTTTCAACTTGATTTTTCGATTTCCGGCGCATTTTGATTATTCGCATTCTCCACGTCGCCAACCGCTCTAAAAACGCTATTTAGCACTGTTTTCACGATCTAAGACGTTTTCAGCTTGATTTTTCGATTTCCGGCTCATTTTGAATATTCGTATTCTCCACGTCGCGAATCGCTCTAAAAACGCTATTTAGCACTGTTTTCACTACCTAGGACGTTTTCAGCTTGATTTTTGGATTTCCGGCGCATTTTGAATATTCGTGTTCTCCACGTCGCCACTCGGTCTAAAAACGATATTTAGCACTGTTTTCACGATCTATGACGTTTTCAGCTTGATTTTTTCATTTCCGGCGCATTTTGAATATTCGAATTCTCCACGTCGCCAATCGCTCTAAAAACGCTATTTAGCACTGTTTTCAGGATCTAAGACGTTTTAAGCGTGATTTTCCCATTTCCGGCGCATTTTGAATATTCGTATTCTCCAGGTCGCCAGTCGCTCTAAAAACACTATTTAACACTGTTTTCACGATCTAAGACGTTTTCAGCTTGATTTTTCATTTCCGGCGCATTTTGAATATTTGTATTCTCCACGTCGCTAATCGCTCTAAAAACGCTATTTAGCACTGTTTTCACGATCTAAGACGATTTCAGCTTGATTTTTCGATTTCCTGCGCATTTTGAATATTCGTGTTCTCCACGTCGCCAATCGCTCTAAAAACGCTATTTAGCACTGTTTTCACTGTCTAGGACGTTTTAGCGGGCCGTGGACAACAACGAAGATGGCCACGCGCCTGGAGCACCGGCTTCAGTTTCACCGGCACGGCCATGGAGATAGGCCACCGTCATCGCCTCTCCGTGGCATACCACCACCGTCGGTCGGGACTCATGTAGAGGAACTCCACCTCCTCTACAACGTTTTCAGCTTGATTTTTCGATTTCCGGCGCATTTTGAATATTCGTGTTCTCCACGTCGCCACTCGCTCTAAAAACGCTATTTAGCACTGTTTACACGAACTAAGACGTTTTCAGCTTGATTTTTCGATTTCCGGCGCATTTTGATTATTCGCATTTTCCACGTCGGCAATCACTCTAAAAACGCTATTTAGGAATGTTTGCACGATCTAAGACGTTTTCAGCTTGATTTTTCGATTTCCGGCTCATTTTGATTATTCGTGTTCTCCACGTCGCCAATCGCTCTAAAAACGCCATTTAGCACCGTATTCACGATCTAAGACGTTTTCAGCTTGATTTTTCCATTTCTGGCGCATTTGGAGTATTCGTATTCTCCACGTCGCCAATCGCTCTAAAAAAGCTATTTAGCACTGTTTTCACGATCTAAGCCGTTTCCAGCTTGATTTTTCCATTTCCGACGCATTTTGATTATTCGCATTCTTCACGTCACCACTCGCTCTAAAAACGCTATTTAGCACTGTTTACACGAACTAAGACGTTTTCAGCTTGATTTTTCGATTTCCGGCGCGTTTTGATTATTCGCATTCTCCACGTCGCCAATCGCTCTAAAAATGCTATTTAGCACTGTTTTCACGATCTACGAGGTTTTCAGCTTGAATTTTCCATTTCCGGCGCATTTTGAATATTCGTATTCTCCACGTCGCCAATCGCTCTAAATACGCTATTTAGTACTGTTTTCACGATCTAAGACGTTTTCAACATGATTTTTCGATTTCCGGCGCATTTTGAATATTCGAATTCTCCACGTCGCCAATCGCTCTAAAAACGCTATTTAGCACTGTTTTCACGATCTAAAACGTTTTCAGCTTGATTTTTCCATTTCCGGCGCATTTTGAATATTCATATTCTCCACGTCGCCAATCACTCTAAATACGCTATTTACACTGTTTTCACGATCTAAGACGTTTTCAGCTTGGTTTTTCCATTTCCGGCGCATTTTGAATATTCGTATTCTCCACGTCGCCAATCGCTCTAAATACGCTATTTAGCACTGTTTTCACGATCTAAGACGTTTTAAACTTCACTTTTCCATTTCCAGTCCATGTTTGAATATTCGCATTTTCGACTTCGTTAATCACTCTCAAAACGCTATTTAGCGTTGTTTTAACGATCTGAGACGCTTTCAACTTGATTTTTCCATTTCCAGCCCATGTTTGAATATTCGAATTCTCGACGTCGCTACTCGCTTTAAAAACGCTATTTAGCACTGTTTTCACGGTCTAAGACGTTTTCAACTTGAAGTTTCCAATGCCAGCCGATGTTTGAATATTCGAATTCTCGACAAGCCAATCGCCCTAAAAACGCTATTTAGCACTGTTTTCACGATCTAAGACGTTTTAAACTTGAAGTCTCCAATGCCAGCCCATGTTTGAATATTCGGATTCTCGACGTCGCCAATTGCTCTTAAAACGCTATTTAGCACTGTTTTCACTATCTAAGACGTTTTCAGCTTGATTTTTCCATTTCCGGAACATTTTGAGTATTCGTATTCTCCACGTCGCCAATCGCTCTAAAAACGCTATTTAGAACTGTTTTCACCATCTAAGACGTTTTTAGCTTGATTTTTCCATTTCTGGCGTATTTTGAATATTCGTATTCTCCACGTCGCGAATCGCTCTAAAAACGCTATTTAGCACTGTTTTCAGGATCTAAGACGTTTTCAGCCGATTTTTCCATTTCCAGTTCATGTTTGAATATTCGTATTCTCCACGTCGCGAATCGCTCTAAAAACGCTATTTAGCACTGTTTTCAGGATCTAAGACGTTTTCAGCCGATTTTTCCATTTCCAGTTCATGTTTGAATATTCGATTCTCCACGTCGCCAATCGCTCTAAAAACGCTATTTGGCACTGTTTTCACGATCTATGACCTTTTCAGCTTGATTTTTCCATTTCCGGCGCATTTTCAATATTCGTATTCTCCACGTCGCCAATCGCGCTAAAAACGCTATTAGCACTGTTTTCACAATCTAAGACGTTTTCAGCTGATTTTTTTTTCCAGCCCATGTTTGAATATTCCAATTCTCCACGTCGCCAATCGCTCTAAAAACGCTATTTAGCACTGTTTTCGCGATCTAAGACGTTTTCAGCTGATTTTTTCACTTCCAGTTCATGTTTGAATATTCGTATTATCCACGTCGCCAATCGCTCTAAAAACGCTATTTACCACTGTTTTCACGATCTAAGACGTTTTCAGCTTGATTTTTCCATTTCCGGAGCATGTTTGAATATTCGAATTCTCGACGTCGCCAATTGCTCTAAAAACGCTATTTAGCACTGTTTTCACGATCTAAGACGTTTTAAACTTCACTTTTCCATTTCCAGTCCATGTTTGAATATTCGAATTCTCGACGTCGCCAATCCCTCTAAAAACTATATTTAGCACTGTTTTCACGATCTAAGACGTTTTCAACTTGAAGTTTTCATTTCCAGCCCACGCTTGAATATCCAAATTTGCGACGACGCCAATCGCCCAGAACACGCTATTTAGCACTGTTTTCGTGATCTAAGACGTTTTTAACTTGATTTTTCCATTTCCGGCGCATGTTTGACTACGAATTCTTGACGTCGCCAATCACTCTAAAAACGCTATTTAGCACTGTTTTCACGATCTCAGACGTTTTCAACTTGAAGTTTCCATTTCCAGCCCATGTTTGTATATTCGAATTTTCGATGTCGCCAATCGCACTAAAAACGCTATTAAGCATTGTTTTCACGATCTAACACGTTTTAAACTTGATTTTTTTTCATTTCCGGCGGATGTTTGAATATTCGAATTCGAATTTTTGACGTCGCCAATCGCCCTAAAAACGCTATTCAGCACTGTTTTCACGATCTAAGACACTTTTAACTTGAAGTTTCCATTTCCAGTCCATGTTTGGATATTCGAATTCTCGACCTCGCCAATCGCTACAAAAACTGTATTTAGCACTGTTTTCACGATCTAAGACCTTTTCAACATGAAGTTTCCATTTCCAGACCGTGTTTGAATATTCGAATTTTCGATGTCGCCAATCGGCCTAAAAACGGTATTTACCACAGTTTTCACGATCTAAGACGTTTTAAACTTGAAGTTTCCAATGCCAGCCCATGTTTGAATACTCGAATTCTCGACGTCGCCAATCGCTCTAAAAACGCTATTTAGCACTGTTTTCACAATTTTAGACGTTTTCAGCAGATTTTTTCATTTCCAGTTCATGTTTGAATATTCGAATTCTCCACGTCGCCAATAGCTCTAAAAACGCTATTTAGCACTGTTTTCACGATCTAAGACGTTTTCAGCTTGATTTTTCCATTTCCGGCGCACTTTGAATATGCGTATTCTCCACGTCGCCAATCGCTCTAAAAACGCTATTTACCACGGTTTTCACGATCTAAGACGTTTTCAACTTGAAGTTAGCATTTCCGGCGCATGTTTGAATATTCGAATTCTCGACGTCGCCAATCGCTCTAAAAACGCTATTTAGCACTGTTTTCACGATCTAAGACGTTTTCAACTTGAAGTTTCCATTTCCAGCCCATGTTTGAACATTCGAATTCTCGAAGTCACCAATCACTCTAAAAACGCTATTTAGCACTGTTTTCACGATCTAAGACGTTTTAAACTTCACTTTTCCATTTCCAGTCCATGTTTGAATATTCGAATTCTCGACGTCGCCAATCCCTCTAAAAACTATATTTAGCACTGTTTTCACGATCTAAGACGTTTTCAACTTGAAGTTTTCATTTCCAGCCCACGCTTGAATATCCAAATTTGCGACGACGCCAATCGCCCAGAACACGCTATTTAGCACTGTTTTCGTGATCTAAGACGTTTTTAACTTGATTTTTGCATTTCCGGCGCATGTTTGACTACGAATTCTTGACGTCGCCAATCACTCTAAAAACGCTATTTAGCACTGTTTTCACGATCTCAGACGTTTTCAACTTGAAGTTTCCATTTCCAGCCCATGTTTGTATATTCGAATTTTCGATGTCGCCAATCGCACTAAAAACGCTATTAAGCATTGTTTTCACGATCTAACACGTTTTAAACTTGATTTTTTTTCATTTCCGGCGGATGTTTGAATATTCGAATTCGAATTTTTGACGTCGCCAATCGCCCTAAAAACGCTATTCAGCACTGTTTTCACGATCTAAGACACTTTTAACTTGAAGTTTCCATTTCCAGTCCATGTTTGGATATTCGAATTCTCGACCTCGCCAATCGCTACAAAAACTGTATTTAGCACTGTTTTCACGATCTAAGACCTTTTCAACATGAAGTTTCCATTTCCAGACCGTGTTTGAATATTCGAATTTTCGATGTCGCCAATCGGCCTAAAAACGGTATTTACCACTGTTTTCACGATCTAAGACGTTTTAAACTTGAAGTTTCCAATGCCAGCCCATGTTTGAATACTCGAATTCTCGACGTCGCCAATCGCTCTAAAAACGCTATTTAGCACTGTTTTCACAATTTTAGACGTTTTCAGCAGATTTTTTCATTTCCAGTTCATGTTTGAATATTCGAATTCTCCACGTCGCCAATAGCTCTAAAAACGCTATTTAGCACTGTTTTCACGATCTAAGACGTTTTCAGCTTGATTTTTCCATTTCCGGCGCACTTTGAATATGCGTATTCTCCACGTCGCCAATCGCTCTAAAAACGCTATTTACCACGGTTTTCACGATCTAAGACGTTTTCAACTTGAAGTTAGCATTTCCGGCGCATGTTTGAATATTCGAATTCTCGACGTCGCCAATCGCTCTAAAAACGCCATTTAGCACTGTTTTCACGATCTAAGACGTTTTCAACTTGAAGTTAGCATTTCCGGTGCATGTTTGAATATTCGAATTCTCGACGTCGCCAATCGCTCTAAAAACGCCATTTAGCACGGTATTCACCATCTAATGCTTTTTCAACTTGAAGTTTCCATTTCCAGTCCATGTTTGAATATTCGCATTTTCGACTTCGTTAATCATTTGCAAAACGCTATTTAGCGTTGTTTTAACGATCTAAGACGCTTTCAACTTGATTTTTCCATTTCCAGCCCATGTTTGAATATTCGAATTCTCGACGTCGCCACTCGCTCTAAAAACGCTATATAGCACTGTTTTCACGGTCTAAGACGTTTTAAACTTGAAGTTTCTAATTCCGGCGCACGTTTCACTATTCGAATTCAGAACGTCGCCATCACCCTAAAAACGCTGTTTACCACGGTTTTCACGATCTAAGACGTTTTCAACTTGAAGTTAGCATTACCGGCGCATGTTTGAATATTCGAATTCCCGAAATCGTCAAGCGCTCTAAAAACGCGATTTAGCACTGTTTTCACGATCTAAGACGTTTTCAACTTCACTTTTCCATTTCAGGAGCATGTTTCAATATTTGAATTCTCGACGTCGCCAATTACTCTAAAAACGTTATTTAGCACTGTTTTCACGATCTAAGACGTTTTAAACTTGATTTTTCCTTTTCCGGCGCATGTTTGAATATTCGAATTCTAGATGTCGCCAATCGCTCTAAAAACGTTATTTAGCACTGTTTTCACGATCTAAGACGTTTTAAACTTGATTTTTCCTTTTCCGGCGCATGTTTGAATATTCGAATTCTCGATGTCGCCAATCGCTCTAAAAATGCTATTTAACACTGTTATTCACGATCTAAGACGTTTTCAGCTGATTTTTCTATTTCCAGTTCATGTTTGAGTATTCGAATTCTCGACGTCGCCAATCGCCCTAAAAACGCTATTTAGCACTGTTTTCACGATCTAAGACGTTTCAACTTGAAGTTTCCATTTCCAGCCAATGTTTGAACATTCGAATTCTCGAAGTCGGCAATCACTCTAAAAACGCTATTTAGCACTGTTTGACGATCTAAGACGTTTTCAACTTGAAGTTTCCATTTCCAGCCAATGTTTGAACATTCGAATTCTCGAAGTCGCCAATCACTCTAAAAACGCTATTTAGCACTGCTTTCACGATCTAAGACGTTTTAAACTTGATTTTTCCATTTCCAGTTCATGTTTGAATATTCGAATTCTCCACGTCGCCAATCGCTCTAAAAACGCTATTTACCACGGTTTTCACGATCTAAGACGTTTTCAACTTCACTTTTCCATTTCAGGAGCATGTTTCAATATTTGAATTCTCGACGTCGCCAATTACTCTAAAAACGTTATTTAGCACTGTTTTCACGATCTAAGACGTTTTAAACTTGATTTTTCCTTTTCCGGCGCATGTTTGAATATTCGAATTCTCGATGTCGCCAATCGCTCTAAAAATGCTATTTAGCACTGTTTTCACGATCTAAGCCGTTTTCAACTTGAAGTTAGCATTTCCGTCGCATGTTTGAATATTCGAATTCTCGAAATCGTCAATCGCTCTAAAAACGCGATTTAGCACTGTTTTTACGATCTAAGACGTTTTCAACTTCACTTTTCCATTTCAGGAGCATGTTTCAATATTTGAATTCTCGACGTCGCCAATTACTCTAAAAACGTTATTTAGCACTGTTTTCACGATCTAAGCGTTTTAAACTTTATTTTTCCTTTTCCGGCGCATGTTTGAATATTCGAATTCTCGATGTCGCCAATCGCTCTAAAAATGCTATTTAGCACTGTTTTCACGATCTAAGCCGTTTTCAACTTGAAGTTAGCATTTCCGGCGCATGTTTGAATATTCGAATTCTCGACGTCGCCAATCGCTCTAAAAACGCTATTTAGCACTGTTTTCACGATCTAAGACGTTTTCAACTTGAAGTTAGCATTTCCGGTGCATGTTTGAATATTCGAATTCTCGAAGTCACCAATCACTCTAAAACGCGATTTAGCACTGTTTTCACGATCTAAGACGTTTTAAACTTGATTTTTCCTTTTTCGGCGCATGTTTGAATATTCGAATTCTCGATGTCGCCAATCGCTCTAAAAACGCCATTTTTTGCTCTGTTTTCACGATCTAAGACGTTTTCAACTTGATTTTTCCATTTCCAGCCCATGTTTGAATATTCGAATTCTCCACGTCGCTAATCGCTCTAGAAACGCTATTTAGCACTGTTTTCAGCTTGATTTTTCCATTTCCGGAGCATTATGAGTATTCGTATTCTCCACGTCGCCAATCGCTCTAAAAACGCTACTTAGCACTGTTTTCACGATCTAAGACGTTTTCAGCTTGATTTTTCCATTTCCGGCGTATTTTGAATATTCGTATTCTCCACGTCGCGAATCGCTCTAAAAACGCTATTTAGCACTGTTTTCACGATCTCAGACGTTTTCAACTTGATTTTTCCTTTTCCGGCGCATGTTTGAATATTCCAATTCTCGATGTCGCCAATCGCTCTAAAAATGCTCTTTAGCACTGTTTTCACGATCTAAGCCGTTTTCAACTTGAAGTTAGCATTTCAGTCGCATGTTTGAATATTCGAATTCTCGACGTCGCCAATCGCCCTAAAAACGCTATTTAGCACTGTTTGACGATCTAAGACGTTACGCTATTTACCACGGTTTTCACGATCTAAGACGTTTTCAACTTCACTTTTCCATTTCAGGAGCATGTTTCAATATTTGAATTCTCGACGTCGCCAATTACTCTAAAAACGTTATTTAGCACTGTTTTCACGATCTAAGCGTTTTAAACTTTATTTTTCCTTTTCCGGCGCATGTTTGAATATTCGAATTCTCGATGTCGCCAATCGCTCTAAAAATGCTATTTAGCACTGTTTTCACGATCTAAGCCGTTTTCAACTTGAAGTTAGCATTTCCGGCGCATGTTTGAATATTCGAATTCTCGACGTCGCCAATCGCTCTAAAAACGCTATTTAGCACTGTTTTCACGATCTAAGACGTTTTCAACTTGAAGTTAGCATTTCCGGTGCATGTTTGAATATTCGAATTCTCGAAGTCACCAATCACTCTAAAACGCGATTTAGCACTGTTTTCACGATCTAAGACGTTTTAAACTTGATTTTTCCTTTTTCGGCGCATGTTTGAATATTCGAATTCTCGATGTCGCCAATCGCTCTAAAAACGCCATTTTTTGCTCTGTTTTCACGATCTAAGACGTTTTCAACTTGATTTTTCCATTTCCAGCCCATGTTTGAATATTCGAATTCTCCACGTCGCTAATCGCTCTAGAAACGCTATTTAGCACTGTTTTCAGCTTGATTTTTCCATTTCCGGAGCATTATGAGTATTCGTATTCTCCACGTCGCCAATCGCTCTAAAAACGCTACTTAGCACTGTTTTCACGATCTAAGACGTTTTCAGCTTGATTTTTCCATTTCCGGCGTATTTTGAATATTCGTATTCTCCACGTCGCGAATCGCTCTAAAAACGCTATTTAGCACTGTTTTCACGATCTCAGACGTTTTCAACTTGATTTTTCCTTTTCCGGCGCATGTTTGAATATTCCAATTCTCGATGTCGCCAATCGCTCTAAAAATGCTCTTTAGCACTGTTTTCACGATCTAAGCCGTTTTCAACTTGAAGTTAGCATTTCAGTCGCATGTTTGAATATTCGAATTCTCGACGTCGCCAATCGCCCTAAAAACGCTATTTAGCACTGTTTGACGATCTAAGACGTTACGCTATTTACCACGGTTTTCACGATCTAAGACGTTTTCAACTTCACTTTTCCATTTCAGGAGCATGTTTCAATATTTGAATTCTCGACGTCGCCAATTACTCTAAAAACGTTATTTAGCACTGTTTTCACGATCTAAGACGTTTTAAACTTGATTTTTCCTTTTCCGGCGCATGTTTGAATATTCGAATTCTCGATGTCGCCAATCGCTCTAAAAATGCTATTTAGCACTGTTTTCACGATCTAAGCCGTTTTCAACTTGAAGTTAGCATTTCCGTCGCATGTTTGAATATTCGAATTCTCGAAATCGCCAATCGCTCTAAAAACGCTATTTACCACGGTTTTCACGATCTAAGACGTTTTCAACTTCACTTTTCCATTTCAGGAGCATGTTTCAATATTCGAATTCTCGACGTCGCCAATTACTCTAAAAACGTTATTTAGCACTGTTTTAACGATCTAAGACGTTTTAAACTTGATTTTTCCTTTTCCGGCGCATGTTTGAATATTTGAATTCTCGATGTCGCCAATCGCTCTAAAAATGCTATTTAGCACTGTTTTCACGATCTAAGCCGTTTTCAACTTGAAGTTAGCATTTCCGTCGCATGTTTGAATATTCGAATTCTCGACGTCGCCAATCGCTCTAAAAACGCTATTTAGCGCTGTTCTCACAATCTAAGACGTTTTCAACTTGAAGTTTCCAATGCCAACACATTTTTGAATATTCGAATTCTCGACGTCGCCAATCGCCCTAAAAACGCTATTTAGCACTGTTTGACGATCTAAGACGTTTTAAACTTGAAGTTTCCATTTCCGGCCCATGTTTGAATATTCGAATTCTCGACGTCGCCAATCACTCTAAAACCGCTATTTAGCACTGTTTTCACGATCTAAGACGTTTTAAACTTGATTTTTCCATTTCCAGCCCATGTTTAAATATTGGAATTCTCGACGTCGCCAATCGCTCTAAAAACGCTATCTATAGCACCGTTTTCACGATCTAAGACGTTTTCAACTTGAAGTTTTCATTTCCAGCCCAGGCTTGAATATCCAAATGTGCGACGTCGCCAATCGCCCAGAACACGCTATTTAGCACTGTTTTCGTGACCTAAGACGTTTTTAACTTGATTTTTCCATTTCCGGCGCATGTTTGACTATATTCGAATTCTTGACGTCGCCAATCGCACTGAAAACGCTATTTAGCATTGTTTTCGCGATCTAAGACGTTTTAAACTTGATTTTTTTTTCATTTCCGGCGCATGTTTGAATATTCGAATTTTTCACGTCGCCAATTGCTCTAAAAACGCTATTTAGCACGGTTTTCACGATCTAGGATGTTTTCAACTTGATTTTTCCAATTCCAGTCCATGTTTATGGGATTCCGCCCCCTAGATCCCACTTGGGGTAGAACCCAACCAGTCTTTTGCCCAACCGCTGCACCGGAAGACACAGACAGAAGTGAAAAGCACACTCTTTAATCAGTCAACCGGGGAGCGTACACGGGGAACATTCCTAGGAACTTACATGGACTGTTTCCAAGTGAACCGTGCGGGAGCAATCTTCCGAGAACCGCGCTCCACTCAGCAAAAAGAGCCCTCCTGCCTATTCGGTCTCGAGTTAAATAATCTTCGCCGGGAAAGACAGCCCGTTTGCCCTCTCCCGGCGAGATAACGGCGCCACCGTGCGGCCGCGTCATCCCCACACCTTCCCCCACTAAGCGAAGGAGTCAAGTCACAAATCAAATGTCCGGTAGGTCCGGGAGATCAAGGAGATGATCTTGTGTGCGAGGAAGCTGGTGGGAATGGGCCAAAAGTTCCGGCTGTAGGCGACGAATAACAGCTAGAGCTGCCTGGAGGTCGTGCAGGTTCACCGGATTAGACGGGGCTGGTGCTCCTTAGGTGCGACCGAGGTGGAGGGACCCACGGCGATGTGTCTCGGTGTGAATTTGGGGCACCTGGCTGATGGGGCACAGTCGCAGCACTTCCTCTGGGCTGTAGAGTGCTGGTGGTTCGGAGGGGAACCGTTCCTCAAGGGTGAACCCCCGGAAGGGTTCTGGGATCGCAAATGGGGGGTCTCCCCGCAAGGGTCGAGCTTGGTCCCGCCAACGTCGTCGGGAGACGTAGCTGATGCTGGCTTCTCCTAGGTCATCTAGCGTGGTCCAAGTGGCAACATGGTGGAGCGGCCGGGGGGCGGAGCGGACCAGAGCAGGTTGGGTGGGCCGAATGGACAGTGGAGGTGGTGGGTACCGACGGGGGGTTCGGGACCTCGGGCGAGGCCTGCGACCAAAAAAAGGGAAAAACGTCCCCTCGGTTGCTTACGTAGCGGAAGGTTATAGCGGGTAATCCCGGGAACCCCGCCCTGGGCAGTAGTCTCTTGGGGGGATGGTTGACCGGCCCTAGAGGGGCTTGAGGGAGAGCGGGCTTGCGATGCTAGATCGTGGTCCTCCTCCCACCTGCCGTTGTGCGAGATGCGCTGGCTGAAGGTCTTGTACGTGGACGGCTCCCGCTTCCTCGTTGTCGCTGCAACGCTCGAGCCTGTAAGTGACCGGAGTTTGCTGTGCGCTTACCCGATAAGGACCGTCCCATCGATCAGCGAGAGAGGCAGCAAAGCCTTTCGCTGCATCGCTAAGGGGATGTGTTCGCCTTAGGACCAGGTCTCCAACGCGGTAAATGACCTGGCGCCGACCTTTGTTGTACTGGAGAGACTGCTCCAGTCTTGCGACCTCAAGACTCTCTCGTGCCAAACGAGTGGCAGTCGAAATTCTATCGCGAAGATCATTAGCATACTTCGCGTATGAACGACTAGGCTGTGCGTGCCGCGTTCGCAACGTGTTTTCGAGGGGGAACGCAATTTCCCGTCCGAAATTCAAATAAGCCGGGGTAAATCCTGTCGACCTGTTTTCCGTGGTACGAGTGGCAAAGCCAAGCTCCGTAAGACGGGCGTCCCAATCTTTATGCCTTTCGGTAAAAGATACCAACATCATCTTGATGTTGCGATTAACCCGCTCAGTTATGTTGGCCTGAGGGTGATAAGGGGACGTCTTTACGTGACGTATGCTCAACGCAGAGCAACTATCGACAAACACCTTACTTGTAAAGTACTAGGCGTTATCCGTGATGAGCTGGTCCGGGAATCCAAACCGGGAAAAAACGTCCAGCAGTCTGTCCCAGATCCGAGCGGACACCAACTTCCGCAGCGGGTAAAGCTCAACCCACTTCGTGAAGTGATCTGTAACAACTAACAGATACTGGTTACCACGGGGACTTCTGGGATAAGGACCCATTACGTCACATGCGACTATCTGCCAAGGTTTCTGGCTAACAATCGGTTGCAGCAAGCCCGGAGGCTGCCCTCCACGCGGCTTAGACTTCAAACATATCGGACAGCTGCGTGTATACCGCAAAACATCCTGTCTCATGCCTGGCCAAGTCGCGATACGACACAACTTAGAATAAGTCTTGCTGCCGCTACCGTGACCCGACAATGCAGAATCATGGAAGTATTTGAGGAATGACTTACGTAGCTTCCTTGGAACTACGATCCGAAAGGGGCTATCACCAACCTCCTCGTCGTCCGCCTGGGGAATGTACCGGACCAGGAGACCATCCTCGCTCAACTGATAGGAGTCGTACCTCTCCTCAGCGTCTTCCGTGCCTTGCAGGTTTGCTGTTTCCAGCCACCTTGACACACGCTGACAAAGGCTGTCGGTCCTCTGCTCTTCCAGGATGTCGTTCCTGCTTACAATCTGTCCCCACGAGAGCTCCTCCTCCGTGACGGTCTGCTTAACCGCGGCCACAAGCTCGTGCGGAATAACGACGTCCTCAAGGGGCAACGGTGCTCGAGATAGCGCGTCTGCCACCTTATTTGAGGTTCCCTTCCGGTATTCCACCGAGAAGTCATATCGCTGCAACGTTAAACTCCAACGTGCGAGCCGTCCGGCTGGGTTTTTCAACCGCTTTAACCAGGACAGTGCCTGATGGTCAGTTTGAATAGTGAATTTCGCACCATCCAAATACATGTCGAACTGATGTAGTGCGAACATGATTGCTAGGCACTCCTTCTCCGTCACGCTATAATTGTGTTCGAGAGGCGTCAGCGTACGGCTTGCAAATGCCACGGGCTGGAGTTCACCGTGATGCTCTTGTAACAAGACTGCACCAAGGCCGTAATCGCTCGCATCTGTTTGAAGTACAAATGGGCGATTGAGGTACGGGAGATACAAGCGGGTAGTTTCCGCAATCGCTTTAGCGAGAGAGGTAAACGCCTGTTCCTGCGCTTGACCCCACAACCATCGTGCTCCCTTCCGCAAAAGCCAAGTTAGCGGTTGCGTTAGGTCTGCGCATCGCGGTATAAACTGTCTATAAAAGCCAATCATACCGAGGAAGCGCTGCAAGCTTTTCACATCCGTCGGGCGGGGGTACTCAAGGATAGCCTTTAGCTTGTCCTCGTTCGGCCTGACCGTGCCGGACTCCACCTTGAACCCGAGAAGATCGATGCTGTTGGTAGCCAACTGCATCTTGCGGGGATTGACAGTCAATCCTGCAGCCTGCATGCGTCCTAACACCACTTTCCAATGAGAAAGGTGTTCCTGGAATGTACGTGAAAAAATTACTACGTCATCCATATACGCCATAGCGAAATTGTATTTCGCATCGCCAAGCACCTCGTCCATCACTCGCTGAAAACTAGCGGGGGAATTAGACGGTCCAAAGGGCAGTCGGACAAATTCAAATAATCCCCTGTGACAGGTAAATGCTGTTTTCTCAACATCATCTGGTGCTATCGGAATCTGCAGGAATCCTCTACTGCAGTCCAAAGTTGTAAACACGTGGGCGGATCCCAACGAATACATGATCGAGTCTATCGAGGGAAAAGGGTACGAATCTGTTACCGTCACCTCGTTCAGTCGGCGGTAATCCACGCACAACCTTGCGGTTCCATCCTTCTTCGGCGCAAGAACCACCGGAAAAGCCCAAGGGCTGCGAGAAGGTCTCACAGCACCGGTCTCAATCATTTCATCCAGCGCAGCATCGAGGAGCTTGCGCTTATGCACACTTAAAGGCCGAGGATTACATCGCCAGGGCCTTGCGTCGCCGGTTTCTATCCGGTGCTCCAATGCATGGGTTAGACCTGGTCTCTCTGTGAACATACAGGAGAATGGCCGCAATGCTTTAGCCAGCATGCGTCGCTGGTCTGGGCTTCCTGGAAATTCTTTCAGGGCGTCCTCCAAAACAGCGGGTACGAGGGTCGCTGTTATGTGTTCTGCTCCGGAAAATAGCTCAACGGACGTAGATTGTCCAGCTCCGGGATCCTGGGTCTCCTCACCAGTCCGGTTCTGCTACGTTTCCGGCGTCGTCCACTCCATGAAGGGGTAGAAGGTAGTACCGCTTGCATGCTGGTAGCCTCCGCGACGTAAGTCCAGGACGAGTCCCATCCGGATAATGAAGTCGCGTCCCAGGATCATCAGTCCCACCAATCCAATCCGGGCAGATAGATGAAGCGTTGTCTGACACGTTGTCCGTCGACGGTCAAAGTGAGACGTACTGCTCCTCCGGCTGGTACCACTGCATCTGATGCGAGCCTTAGGCAGGTCCTGGTTGTCCGTACGGAAATGTTCCGCTCCCGGCACCAATCGTGGATGGTGTCACCTATCAGGGATACAGCCGCTCCAGTGTCCACCAAAGCCGCAACGTCCTTACTCAGAACGCGCGCCACGATAAACGGTCCGATGTTGCATATGTCATCCTGCGCTCGACATGCGAGCGGGACCGAGGCCACTACGTTATCAGACAAGATAGCATGGTTAGAATTCGTTTGCCTCTTATCGACATTTTCAGCAGCCGACGACAGAACTGAGTCATTCACAATTACCGCCGCCGGCGTCCCGGGTTTCCCTGGCCGCGTTCACTGCAACCGTAACAACGGGATTGTGTTCCTGCGTTATTACTTGCTCTAGAGTCGCACCTGTCCTGCTGTGGTGCATGACGTGCATCACAGACTTCGCGCGCCTCTGCTCGTGCCGACCTCGCTCGGTTCCTTTGCTCAAATGCAAAGGGATCCAAAGAACGGTAAACTGGCCCGGCGGACGAACCGCCGTGTGTTCCAACAGTCCCACGGGGGTTTAATTCCGCGTCTAACGACTGTCTCGGCCCGTTCCATGCGCAGCTAGGCTCCAGCGTTTGTTCCGGCCTAGGCGGTGGGCGGTACTGCAATTCCGCCAACAAATCTGCTTGGATGACGCGGGCTTCTTTAGCAAGGTCATCGAGCGAAGAAAAGCTTCGCCCCCGCAAATAAGGCTTAAAACGAGGGTGACATTGGCGAATAGCGCGGGCCACCTTCTCGCTTTCCGTCGCGAGCGGTTCAGCTCTGCGGTACAGCTCTTGGATTGCCCGGGTATATTCCAACAGGCTCTCCTCCCCGTGCTGCGTTCGAGTCATGAGTTCCTCACGCATACGCATTGCATAATCCGGGGGCAAAAATTCCTCCCGAAACAGCCGCTGAAATTCGGTCATAGACGGAAATGCGGGTTGAGACCGGCGCCACACAGCAGCTGAGCTTACCAATGCAACGGGTAGTATCCGGCGCAAGACGGCTTCGTCGGTTGCTCCCACGGCTGTCTGGTAAGCCTCCAGGTCCGCGAGAAAATCTTCGACGGATTTGGCGTCGCTGTAGCCCGAAAATGTCGGTATTGTCAGGTTTAGGCGTTGCGGGGGTTCAGACGACGGATGGGCGGCGGACGTGCTACTGGGGAGCTGCTGCGACAATAAAGCGCAGAGAGCTGTCATCTGCCGAAGCAGGTCCTCCGCTACTGGCGGGTCGTCCTCGTAGACGGGCTCGAGAGGGGGCCTCTTGGGCGGCATGGCCAGCAAATGCACGCTCCCGAACTACGAACAAAACAGCAAAAGCGACAGCGAGCGAAGGGCACGGGCGACAAATGCTACAAACTACACTGCAACTACACTAGCTGTCAGTGCCTCCCGTGCGTGCGGCAAGACGGGTCGGGCCTCACGTTGGGCGCCACTTATGGGATTCCGCCCCCTAGACCCCACTTGGGGTAGAACCCAACCAGTCTTTTGCCCAACCGCTGCACCGGAAGACACAGACAGAAGTGAAAAGCACACTCTTTAATCAGTCAACCGGGGAGCGTACACGGGGAACATTCCTAGGAACTTACATGGACCGTTTCCAAGTGAACCGTGCTGGAGCAATCTTCCGAGAAACGCGCTCCACTCAGCAAAAAGAGCCCTCCTGCCTATTCGGTCTCGAGTTAAATAATCTTCGCCGGGAAAGACAGCCCGTTTGCCCTCTCCAGGTGAGATAACGGCGCCGCCGTGCGGCCGCGTCATCCCACATGTTTGAATATTCGAATTTTCGACGTCGTCAATCGCCCTAAAAATGCTATTTAGCACTGTTGTCACACTCTAAGAAAAAAGGTATTATCTTCTACCCATTTCAGTAGAGCTGCATTGCAACCACATGTCTACTCCAACCAGTTTTACCTTTTGGGTATACATGCAGAGTAGAAACAAACTACAGAGTAGAATCTGTCGTTCTACCAGGTTGGGTAGGAAATTCTACCATATTGTCTTAGAGCAAACGTGAGAGAGAGGAGCAAGGGAAAGGGACGCCACCGCTTATACCCGCGGGGGAGAAGTCGTGTGTGAATTGGCACGAAATGGTAGAAGTACCGTCCTGCTGCAACTCTGGGTAGGAAATTCTACCTTTTTTTCTTAGAGTGCACGATTTAAGACGTTTTCAACTTGATTTTTCCATTTCCAGCGCATGTTTGAATATTCGAATTTTGCATGTCCCCAATCACTCTAAAAAACGCTATTTAGCACTGTTTTCACGATCTAAGACGTTTCAAAGTTGACTTTTGCATTTCAAGCCCATGTTTGAATATTCGAATTCTCGACGTCGCCAATCACTCTGAATACGCTAGTTAGCACTGTTTTCAAGATCAAACTTTTCGAACTTGAAGTTTCCATTTCTGACGTATGTTTGAATATTCGAGTTCTCGACGTCGCCAATCACTCTATAACTCCGCTAGTTAGCAGTGTTTTCACTATCTAATACGTTTTAAAGTGTAAGTTTCCATTTGCGGCGCGTGATTGAATATTCAAATTCTCGACGTCCCTAATCGCTCTAACTCCGCTAGCTAGCACTGTTATCACTACGTTTCAAACTTGAAATTTCCATTTGCGGAGCATGATGGAATATTCGAATTCTCCACGTCGCCAATCGCTCTATCTCCTTGAGTTGACACTGTTTTCACGATCGAAGAAGTTTTACAGTTGAAGTTTTCATTTAAAATAAAAATTCCAGTTAAAATACCATCCCTAAAAGCGCTTCGACAGAGAAGCGAGGAATCCCAGAGCAAATTTCTGGTGGCCACACGATTTGCAGTAAGGGAGATGGTTGGAGTATGTGCCGATGAGCAAGCCGGATAAACTGCTCTCTAGTCCACATTAGAGTCTGTCGTCGTATGTGACGTGCGCCTTTTTTGATTTTGGTTCATTTACATACCGAATTCAGCCAATAATATTTTACAACACGGGCTCTTGATTTTCAAGAGACAGAATAGCTTTCAACGGGGATTGTTTCCAGTTCTACTATCTTGCTTTTGTCCAAAATTCCTTAATTAAAGGGTCAACTATATTCTATGATGACAAACTGCATACTGCTGGTCTCGTCTCTTCCTACAGTTTGTCATTATCAGTGTTGGAAGTGCCACGAAGCATTCTGGCACAACCATTCGCGCAGAAAAAATAGCGTTTCAGCGGAGCTTCACGATCCACCATCACAGTGCCCCGGGCGTGTACGGTTACTAATTTACAATGTGGAATGAGCGCTCCCTACGTTAATTTAATTTTTGTTCTGTCTTAGAAAAGTTTTCATTCAACATAGAGGCGCGAGATCGGTGACTTACAAGCCTAACCTGCTTTCGAGGAGTCCACATACGCAATGTGTTTCGTTGCCTAAGAGCTAAGCAATCCTCAAAGGTAGCAAGTTACAGTGGCTGTCGGAAATTGGTTTAACCAATATGTTTAGAGACACGGCAAGCTACCCTGGGAAACGAAAATCAAGCGTGAGATGGGTGGCTCGCAAGCCTAACCTGCTTTCGAGGTGTCCACATACGCAAAATGGCCGTTCATTATAACTGGCTTGGCGGAGGTTAAATGTTAAATGACGCATATGCCAATCCAGCGGAAGTGACATCAACATCATCATCATTATGCCACCGTCATCATCCGTCGTCGTTGTAGACAAGACGCTAGATCCTGAGGGGTATCAGTGCCGCGTCATTCACTCTTCCAGGTGCTCCCGCGCAAAAATGTAGCTCCTCCTTCTCATTGGCTGCTATGTGGGAGCCTTGCATTCTAGTTGCCTCCGCGAGAAAAATGAAGCCATTATTTCAATATTCATCTTTTTTTGAGTTGTTGTGCTGTTTATTAATACGCCTGTTCTTTAACACGAATGTTGAACGGACGGTTTTTTTACGTTGTTGAAATACTAGGAACTTTTTGCCTGCTTTGTAGTTTGTTGGGTTAGTGTGTTGAAGGTTGAAGTTGAAGACGTTGAAACCGGTTGAAGCCGCCCGCCCATATTCAAAACGTTGAAAGTGTATCTGAAGCATGCGAAGCACTTTGTAATTTGTCAGGGGTACTGTGCACCATCGCTACGTTTTTACTCATGGGTCATCATGAGGCACCTCACGCCAGTGATAAGGATTTCATGAAACAAATCAGATTCAAGTCAACTCTTTATTTCCGAGAAGCAAATGAAATCATTATGTGTCCAGAATTATAGTTTTTCTGTTTTATTTAATTTATTTATTCTGCTCTTACGCAACAACGCCTTGCGACATTACCCTGGCGGGGATATGTAAGCAATAAGTACAGCATACAAAAAGAAAAATTAAAAAGCACACACACTGCGAAAAAAAAGGTATGGCAACAACTCCTTTAGGGGTAAGTGGCTGTACATTATTGCTTCTTTTGGACTGAACAGTGCATGGGGAAGAAGAGCCACCAAAGCAGAAATAGGGAGCTTGGAGGAAGCGAACTATCACAACAACAACAGAGAGAAGGTTTATGGCCGGAACCGGTGCGCGCGGCCTTCGTTCGCGTTCTGTGCAAATCTATGCAGACCGTCTTGAAAGAAAAAGGCGCGTTATGTAGGAGCACTGTCAGATCATTGGTGTTCCTGTCTTTACTGCATTGTTGGCAATCAAACCCGGTATACCAGGTATTCCAACGAATATCTTGCAACTACATCAATGGCAGTGCAGACGCAATCATACATGTTTCTGAACTATTATGCCACGTATCGATGTATTTGTTACGTACTCATAACTCTCGTTTCATTCATTAATCCAGGCTTAACGTAACAGTATGAGCCAGTGAACACTAACTTAACAATGCCTAGATGTGCTAGCGACCGTGGAAAATGTGCTGCGTTCTTCACGAACATATGATAGAAAACGAATAAACTCATGACACATTCATACGACAGACTGAATTAATGCGCTACCTAACATACATACACATCGACATATTGAGATAACTTCAAGCAGTTTTCTCATATGTGTGTGATATAATGCAATAGGGCACATATTCACAGAAAATCTGGACTTCAGGTACCGGGAAAACATGAATGTGCAAGCATGCTGTAAGATAACATGGATGTGCGTTCTCTTACTGCGCAAAATTGTGTTTACGTGTTAATTGTTTCTAGAACGTATCAATTCACATGATGAACACACACAGAAACACAAAATTAATTTCGAACTCAACAGTCACAGCTGGAAATTTGACCGGTTGATTACGATAACAGAATGCTTTAGAGAACAGGCTAAAGTTCAGTGATCGAGTTATGCTGTAGATTTAAAAAATACTTTTTCTGAACTACGACTAACGGAATGAAGGCCACCTCTTTGAGAACACCCTTCTACCCATGTTACCGACTCAACATAATACAGGTTCACTTTACGAACTCCACATGTAAACATCGAACTCTGCCCCCCCCCCCCCCCCCCAGGGTACATCAGTGTTTCTCCACAATACACGCTATCCTTAGGGAACGTATGCGATCTGCAGCTGTTTTGAATTTTCAGTTGTCTCTTTGCAAACCAAAAATATATAACTTCCAGATCAGTCAACATTTTGATATGTCTGCTCACTATGGGCCCATTACATATGGCCCTCAATTTAAGAGAATCGTCTAAGAGATAGTCGTAGTTCTTAAATGTTTTCTTGGTGATCTCGATCATCCGCGTCACACACTGAATTTTTACTGAGTTCTGGGTGTGACATATCTACCTTTATTTAGTACGTTTTTCTTTTCCTTCTTCTCCTGCTTTTTTTTCTTTTTTTCGCGGATGCGCTTCTAAAAAACGCAAACCTCTCACCAGTTATGAAGTGCTCAGCTGGTCGAGCACGCCATTTCTGAAATGCTCGTAATTCAACTTGGCTATTCTCATGCAAATATACATACAGCCGATGTTCTCATTAAAGCAGCCTGTACCGTGTCACACGAAACGTATTATGTCCACGCAGGGTCACAGAACTTCACTGGAATACCAGAAATTAGTGTATTGCAAGACCGTCCATCATCCTTTCGGATGGTCGTATATGATTACACATTCAAAAATTATTCAATTAAATAACGCTGGAGTCGGCATACTTCAGTTATATTCTTTTTTTTTTTATGTTTACACAGGAGATCGCTACCGAACGCATTCTGTATGTTAGCAATTGGACGTGCCGCATCAAACCGTCGGGTACGGTGGTGTGAAACGTATAACCCGAGATAGCATACGCTATACCTCTTCGCGGTGCTTTTTATCATGTTTAATGCGCGTTGCGCGTGCGCTTGGGCCTGTACGTATAGCACGTGTCCCGGAAACGCTGCTTTTATAGAACACAATAGAGCACTGATGAGCAAGAAGCTTGCTTTATTCTCTTCTTTCCCCTTACGTGATTTATTTGTATTATGTGAGCAGTAATGTTTACTCGTAGAATCTAAAGATTAGCCAGAATTTCTTCTTTGCCTCACATTACATTTGAATTAACCGACAAAAAATGTCACATAAAAATAAAGACACAGCCTAAAGCACACAACTTTGAGGTAAAAGTGGCACCGTGAGAAAACAGACTGGCTGAACGTCCCTTGAAACGGAAAGTATAGCCAATAGCTCACCCCAACCCCTCCACCCGTCCTCAGTGCAGAAGCTACGTCACGGACCTCTCCTCGTTTTTGCCTTCCGGCGTATGCGAGAAGACCACACATGCCAAACTTTTGTCTCGTCTTGCGTTTTTTTTTATTACACTACAAATACTGCTGTAGCTTCCTCCCCTGTCTCTCTCTCTCACATGGCCATTGGGCGGGAAAAGAGAAGCCCGCGCTTCACCGCCGTCAACAGAGCTACTGAAGTTTGCAAGTTTTCTGGTTTTGTCACGTTACGTCTCGTTTGTCGTTCTTGTTTTTTCTTCTTCCTGAAACTGGACATGCTCACGTACGTGGTGTAATTGGAAGGTGAACGAAAAAGGTCTTTCAAAGGAAAAGACCACATTTAACCCACGGACACCCGAGGAGGAAGACAACGCAAGCGACTTGCTTCAGGCTAAGCTAGCAGATTGTAATATGTTCATGTTCTGCCAATGTATTGGCAATTTATTGTCATGCTGTAGTACGGCGCATTTAGAACGAATGTACCTAGCTAGAGTCGGACCGATTGTACCAAACGCTTGCAATGGGCCAGGGCGTAATAGGCATTTGTAGTGCATTCTTTGTCCATAATTACAACATAAACATGGTCGCGGAGATAATTCTTATGTGTTTCAGGATGTCCTGTCTGCCCATGAAGACCTCGAAAGCAAGTACGCCGTTCTGCCGCGGCGAAAAAAAAAAGGAAAATAAATCGCAACCAGGTATAGGAGCTGCGCGACCTGTAAACTACCCTGCAAGTGAATTGCAGGCATGCAGGAAGAATTAAAGCAGGTAATTAACGATGTCATGCATACTTTAGCAACCAGCGCGATTGTATCTCATTATGACCGAAGTCTCATTACGGCCGAAAGTCTCAATATGGCCGAAGATGTCTCATAACGGCCAAAAGTCAACGTGTGTATTGTAACCTTTATTGATATGCAATGTTGCAGCCAGGTATGAACATACATTCAGCAGGGTATAAGCCATGCATGCGCCCTTAGGGCCCTTATCCTATATATATGTATATATATATATATATATAGAGAGAGAGAGAGAGAAAGAAACAGCATGTTATAAATACTACTGCACAATGCAGCATATTGTGTAATGTGTACACCCACAAGGTAGTGTTGATGTTGCTTTGAAGGTGTCTACTATGTGGAGTTAGCTACTTGTAGAGAGCTATATGAACTTTGTTGTTATGTTTTTTTTTAGTATTCCTACAAGCACTGGCCGAGAAGGAACACCTATCTCAGTCAACATACACACAAACATGGTCTAAGTGTAACAAGTGGAAGTGTAACATGGTTTTGCTTTCGATTGTTGTAGTTCTATAGAAATAATCCGGATTCGAGAATCTATGTATTTCTTGTAGTCTATGAACAACACGTTAAATAACATTTAAGAACTATATGGGTACTTTCGAAACTGAACTATTATTTAATTTGTTTTTCATTAAACGAATGTATCATATTCGGCTTCAAAACATTTTTGAGTGGAAGTTCTTTTCTCCTGGCTTTTTAAGTTATTTTTAAAGAAAGAACTCGAAAGGTTCGAGATTCGTAAGATTCGTGGATTCGCAGAACCTTCTTTGGATTCGAATTCGGATCCGAAAAATTCTGGATTCGTCCCACCTCTAGTTTATTTCCATTCGCCTTACAATGGTACAGTTCTTGCTTCTGGAATGGGTAAACCTGCAATAAGCAAAGAGCAACCGTGAATAGGCTAGAACACTAAAAAGCAGGCATACTCTACATAGCTGATTTTAATGTGCACAAGCTACGTACGTATTGACATGTGTCCGTTATTTCATACAAGGCAAAGGCAGTGTAATACACTTTGGCTTATTGATGCATATGTTGTAATTCTGTATGCTTTGTTGTGCGAGTTTCTCTTGTACGCTTTGTTTGTTCCACTCCTACGACAGCATCCCAGGGTGCTAGTAGTTGAGATGAATTTATTTTCATTAGTTCATTCACTTAATGGAAACATGTGAATATGAAATAGTGATACACTACAATTCATGAAACGATGAATGTAAGACTTTCCTTTTCTCGTTTCTTTTTTTACAAAAGTAGTGCACGAATGTTAATTCGTGCACTACTACACAATTTCTCACTTGACAACAGAACCGTACGATACATTTGTAATATTGAAGGAACTGTAAAGGGAAATTCGACCCCCCCCCCCTGTTTCTGTGTGCGACCTGGTAGTGTTTGCCTGTGTGATGCCTCACATAGAGCCTAAGTACTCAAAACGCGTTAATTATTACACAGCATAAATTAGAAAAATTAAATCGGACGGTAGGTTGCGCCCCGCAACAGCTAAAAAAGTCATGATGGGAGTGCTCCCGTCACGTGATACCTAAGTACGGCCACTAATCTCCTATAAACACTGCTTTTAGAATCACAACAATTATAGGACAATTCTTCAAAATGCCGAAGAAACAGTATTCCAAAATACTGTCAGCGCGGTCAGCGCCCTCCGTTTCCTCTTCTCCCAACCATATCGCACGGCGACGGCCTTGCGAGGTTTGTGTTTGTGTACGCAAAAAGGTTCATTTCCTGCCGATATTGAACAAAGCTTCACGTTACAGCGATGCCAGGTATCTACTGTAATGTTTGGGGATACATCAAGTGTGCTCTTTCGACAAGGGACGTTGTGTACTACAAGATTCCAACGGAAAATGCCCGGAAACGAAAGTTGTTGCAAGCGCTTGGTCAAGACATTCGTGAGCTACGCCGTATTTCTCTGACGAGTCGTACGAAATGGTAGCAGCGGATGGTCGAAAACTTCTCAAACGGACCGCAGTCCCGACACCAGTGTTTCACCTTGTGACGTCTGACGATGCGAACACCAGTGCACACAGCTGTATTTACCGATTCACAGGAAGAATACATGTATGTGGTTGACTTCAAATTAAAATCAATTTTTGTGATGCATATATACGCTACGTAATGTACCAGACGCAATATCCCCCTTCCCCGGGGGAGCCTTGAGCATTGAGAGCCTTGAGAAGTAAAAGCGTGCAAACGCATGATTTACCGTCAACGCCTCTCAACCTTTATTCAGTGATGAATTCAATACCTACTGTCCATACACACCCCTTCTCACGGGTGGGTCATGCTCTTGTTTTGTTTAACATTTTAACTTTAGCAATTCCTTGCAGGTGCATGATATGACAATATCTGCACCGCTGGTGAACCTAGCTGTTTAGTCATTCTGGAAATCTGAAGACAACAGTTTTGAATGGCCTGCTGATACAAGTTTGCAGATACTAAAAGCTCTTCTACTTTCCAGTGCTGTGCCCTCTGCTTCACCAGACCAGAAGAAGTACATCAAATGTGCATCAAATTCAGAACTTCCGGTGCATCTCACAAAGTGGGCACAGATGTTCACGTCACGCTTCACCACAAAAGCAGAATGCCCAAGTGAACACAACTTATCTTGAAAACGTCAGCCAGAAGTGAAAAAGATGGCTGTGGGGAACATGTTGCTGTGTGGCGCAATCCTTTTCAATGGGACGAGTGCAGCCAAGGTGTGATTCAATGCGCCTATGTCTTCACAGATTCAAATGACACCTTGTAGTATTTGCTGTTGACCAGGTTCCTTGGTTACTCGAGCTGATTAATATTAAAGTCACCTCAACCGACCACACCTACAACACCCACCAGAAGGGTCGCAGGCTCCCTTTCGCGACACAGGTAGGATTATCAGAACTCAGGCCATAAGCAAATATAGCAATATACAAAAATAGCAAAACACATTGTAAACCGCACGCAACGGCTCGCTCGCACAAGAAACGAGTTACCATCACCCAACGTTGCATGACACCATCCGAAGTGAGAGCAGCAAAACAACAAGATATCAAAACACGAAATGAAGCGTATTGATCACCTCTCCTTCTATAGCATGCAAAATGTGATTAGCGCTGAGCTGAACACATATGTCCATGGCGGGTGTGATTTTCCCTGATCAAAAGGAAGTCACGTAGGATTGCATGACGCTTGCGAAATGTGAATGGCGAAACGCAACTGGTGTGTTGCACTCCATGGCAGCTACGAGAAAACCGAAGTAAGCTTGTATTGAAAAAAGCGACATCAGGTCTGATGTGATTTGGGACACTGTCTTGATGCTAACACCAGCTGATGTTAACATCAGAGCCGCTCTGATGGTGATGTTAACATCAGTTGATGTTAGCATCAAGATAGTGGCCCAATTCACATCATACCTGATGTTAACATCACAGCTGTCCAGGCTGATGTTAATATTAGAGCTGCCCTGGATGATGTTAACATCAGAGCTGTCCAGGCTGATGTTAACATTAGAGCTGCCCTGGCAGATGCTAACATCAGAGCTGTCTTGATGCTGATGTTGACATCAGAGCTGTCTTGATGCTGGTTATGGCAATCTTGAAAATGCTGCAGTCTTTGTTTCCTGAAACGCACTGCAAAGAAAGCCCCTCACGCCTGCGGTATATGAGTACAAACAACAACCCTCACGAAACAGGAGATAGCAGCAACAAATGACTTTATTCACCACTCCGGAGTACGTACCTTTTAACGCATACAATTTGTCATCAACATACCTGAGCGTTGAACTTATGGGGGCACAAAATTGGTAATAATCGAACGGTGAACAACAATGAAAAAGAGCACACCTCGGTCCTCATTTCCGGTCCAACTTGTCCTTCTTCCGAAAAAGCACTTCTAAGCATTGTCATGTCGAGCAAGAGTACCCACCACATTTGAACACGGTGCTTGCGTTTCTCTTGCTGGAGTCCGCTGCGTCATACACGCTGAACCTGCAAGAAATATCGTTCCAGAAAATACGATGGCGGGATAGTTTGTCGGTAAAGCTAGAATCCTTGGTCTTGAGCACCTATATACGTATGCTTCTCCATAGAACATTTCGATATTTTGACTACGGGCTTTTCTTCTTCTGGGCACCGTCCTCATCATTGGCATCGTTAGGGAGGACGTGTTCCACCCGGGGGTTAGTGCCTAAGTGACCAGGGATCAAGCGGACTGACTTGGTAGAGAGCGCCAAAGAGCGAACAATCAGCTTTCCGACATCGTTTACCGAACGCAGGGATTCAGCATGTTCCGCACAGGCAGTCCGGAAAGCATGCCAGTCTGTTAACTTCACCCGACAACGCAAAAGCTGTATGAGGTGGAACACTATGTGTTTATTTCCGAAACCATTCTGAATGGAATATGGATTGTGTGGGTTGAGCCATGCGAAACACGCAAAAACACATAACGGCTCTCCATCAACATAGCACGATGCACTCTACAAGATAAGCACTTGTGGGGAGCAAGAGTAGTGTAGAGACACATGACATATCGTCTGCACAAAGCATACAGTCGATTTCACTTGGCGTTCTATCTCCCTGTCGTTGTGCAGATCCCTGGAAATAGAGTAAAATGGGCAATGAGAATGCATGGCGCAGTCGAACATTTCACTTCAGTTATATTAATTACACACCTAAAACGGCAAGAATCCTGGAGGCGAAGAACGATTTGGCTTCATATCCAGGGCAGCGTCTTCACTCTTTGACATGTCAAACGAGACCGATTGGTCTGCTCGCGGTTAGAAGAAACGCTTCCACTTACGGACAGTTGCAATATCAGACGGGTTGCAAGAACGACGGCATCGGGTGAGAACAACAATACAAAGCCTCTAAAGCGCTTTAGACTTGCTCGCTCGAAATTACGCGAACTACACGCGGCGATGAGAAACGTCCGTTAGAGCAGCCAAAGGGAACCCAACAAAACAGCGCATGCGCGACAGACAGCACTGGCTGGTGGCATGGAGAAAAAACAATGACGCGCGAGCGCGGGCGAGCCTGCGTTGAAATGGGCATGGAGCCAACATCTCCGCGCAATGGCAATGGCGGACGAAATATGACGACGGTAGAATCGTACTACCTCTTGAGATTGTGGCCGTTCCAGGATGTTTCGGGAAATGCTGCTGTTTTCATAAGAATCACTGAATGTTGTGTTTGAAGCAAAATTGCAACATGAGGTTGGCCAAGGCTAAGCTGTTAGTTATGATTGTCAACAGAGCGGCAGTGCAATCTGACAGCGAGAGATCGATGGAATAAAAAAAAACATACACTGTGTTGTCGACCCTTTCTCTATCGTCCTTTCTTTCTCTCTTTTTTTCCTCTTTGTTATACTCAAAGAAAGCTAGGTTAAATGCTACATTTTTTCTTGACTGTGTGCGATCGCGTGCATCGCAGGTTCCTTATGTGCCATGAAACTAGTCAAAAGCTGCTGATGCTGTCAGGCCATCACATCTTTCTGATGTGACATCAAGCGACATGGTGTTCGCCTGATGCTGGCATCAAAGCATATCTGAGACCCCTGATGCTTGCACTAAGGGCATGAAAGATTCTTGTTGTGACACGAGAAAGTTCTGATGCTTCTTGTTGTTTCATCTTGATGTGACATCAAGAATCATCAAGAAACATCAGAGTTTTCTGATGTTCATTTTCAATAGGATGCAACTACCTGCAACGGATGCAAACATACCTGTTATCCAGTGTCTCGAGACACTGGATAACAGGTATGTTTGCATCTGTTTTCGTTCCTACACATAATTTCACATTACACTGCATATGGATACATATGGGTATGTTGTCTGGCGATGCTGGTGTATTTGCATCGGAAAGTGTGCATGGTTCTAGACTTTTTTTAACGCGTAATCGGGATATCGGCACCTCTCGCGTTGTGGCTTACATGTCACCAACCAAGTGCGTGCCCCTACTAGCACTTCCAACAACCGACAAAACCAAACATGTGGGAAGGTATAGCGGTCTGTTTTTGATTACTCATATGTAACGAGAAAATGTATCGTTTTCAGGTTGCTGCCACTACTCAACGTTCCATGTGCCCGCAATTGACTTGCGTGTATGATTAAACCAACAATGACGCCCACCACAGCGGAAGTGTTTTGCGCACACACGTTTCAGCATGAAGCCTGCAGATAACTTCTGAATACTGATTCTGAATTTACATATTGTAGCTGAGTAATTTCGAATGTCCATGATGACACATGCTTACAACATTGTGACATCAGTGCAGCGGCATAACCACTAATGTAGTGCTCCCAAAAAATGAACGAGGAGTCCAGCAACTGTAACAGTGACTGTCTCACCTTCTGCGGTATTTCCTTTCCTTCAGTCTTACTGGAGTGGAACTTCGTGAGGACCGCTGTCGGCTTAAGCAGCTTCCTGTTGTCGGCTCATTTGTTTTCGTACTCGCTCTGCTCGAAATGTGCCTAAAACGCGAAAATCTAGCTTCACGTACGCTGTTGTGAGGACATGCAGCTACAGCACTGCAGACCGACGCACACAGGCTGTGCGCGCTACTTTAAAGCTCTTCGTACTTGCCTCGCAAAGTTGGCTGTTCCGCATGGGCTTCCAGCCAGCACTACGTTTCACATTTGCTGTCCAAATTTCTCGCCTCGCCAGGTTTGCTGGGAATCGGAACAAAATGAAATCCTTTCGCAGTCGAATTCTTGCATCCTGGCGCGGCGCATTCACCCATGTCGCAGGCTGGAAGACGAGAAGCGTCGATGTTTAAGCAATTCCCAGCCGAAAATTTTTTGAACTGGTACCAGTTGAACTGTGTTATCGAACAGGGACCAGTTCAACCAGTCCCAGATCAACTGGTACCAGTTGGGACAACTGGTCCCTGTTTGATAACACAGTTCACCCAGTCCCAGTTGAGACTGGGACCGGTTAGAAACCAGTTGGGCCAACTGGTTTCTAAACGGTCACACTCTTGACTGGAACTGGTTGCAAACCTCATTGTTGAGCTGGGACCGGTTGAAGTGGCTTCACTTAGAGCGGCCTGTTCGGACAGAGGTGAGCTTGTATGTAACCGGGGCCCCTTTGCAGGATCGTTGTTCCCAGCAACGGCTGATCCAAAGAACTGCCAGCCAAACTTTACACATATTGTAATGTACATGTAGCGTAACTATAATATAATTAAATTATAGCAGTAGATGAACTACAGAGTTACATGGAATAGATAATACTTCATTGGTCATTGGTTGATTGGTCCCTTGCTTGACTGCCTTGTGGACATCTTGAATCATTCAACAAAGTATTTAAGATGTTCTTAATAGCACACGATGGGTCGATATTTTCCTTTGAGCCCCAGCAGCTTAAGGTTTCTGGAAAGTTGAAAAGGCACAAGCGAATATGCATTCAATTGCAACGTGTAATTGTAGTGTGTGCCTGGACAGTCACTCAATTTGAGTAGTCGTGGCACCCTGAAAGTACGCGAAACTCTCAACATTTCCGTTGTGCAGTAGCTGGACCTTGCAACTAAGAGATTCGCCGGCTTTCGGGGGCAATGAGTACTACTCTGGCGCACTACGCTAGTTCGACAACATCCGTGGTGTGAAAGATCTAAAACACGAGAATGAACAAAAAAAAAAACACGAATGAAAAAAGTTGCTGGTAACGTTAACATAAACCGAATGTTACTCGTAAAACGGCATGCACTTGCAGGTGCCACGAATGTGACGCGGAACAAAGAGAAGAGGTTCTAGTGGAAATGATATTTCTAAATGGTGTACAAGGGAAAAGCACTTAAGCATATAGTACTCACGATATAGAGTAATGCACTCTTTCAGATGTACTTGTGTGTCTAGTGCAAGCAGAAAAAGGTATTTTGATAAATAAACACTCTTGTCGCGTATCAAGGAACGACGTCTCTGTGAATTTTCTGCCTACAGTTTGTGTTAGTGCAAAGTGGGAAGCTTTTATTTTAGAATGGGGGAAGCCGCCGTGAAGGGGGCTCCGCGTTGGCTTGAAGGCTGAAGGAATGTTTCCGTAAGCGTGGTGCTCGCGCAGTCAACAAGCTGTTCTCTTTTATTAATTTGAGATAAAACACGACACTCGAAGAAGCACAAAAGTTGTTGTCCGACATCTTACAGGATGGTAGGAGCCCGTACCACCGTATGACCGTGAGATGTAAATTGATGAATTGTTTGCATTGATCACTATTAGTTTCCGCGAACACCTCGCAGCGTAGGGAAATGATGCCATTGGGCTGTTTAATCCACATTTCCATTCCAGCTGTTGCACGAGAGCTTATTTGTCGCACACGTTTCTACCAGCCGCTTCGTATGCACAACACTTTGGGAAACAGGAGCCTTTTGTCGTAATTGTGATGCATCCTCCGGGATAGAGAGGATAGAGTTACATTTCGCATGCTACCATATACGAATTTAATACCAGGGTACCGAACGCACCTCTGTCACAGGTTTGCACCACGACCTACTAGATTATAACGACCATGTCATAATCAGCAACCCCTATGAAGAGCCCATGGGCACGATCCGCTACGGGTGCTACTCATCGACACGCGAAATCTCCATCGCGGTTGGACGATGGAAATAGATTGCACGATGGACGGATTCTGGACGCACAGAAGCGTATGTACGACTACCGTAGCAGACGACAGCAATAGCTCCTATGAAAACGCGTAGAATGGTTATGATAATCAACCTCAGAATGAAACATCTGTGGAATATCCACCGCTTGTACAGAAATACTAAGGTAAGGTGAAGTACAAAGTATCGTAGAAGTTGAGGAAGCAATAACTGGTACGATGAGTAGCGCCATCGCTACCTTCCAAAAATGCGGCGCTCGAAAGGGGTGCCTATGACATGGTCGCTACAATCTAATAGGTCGCGGTTTGCACACGTGTGGTACAGGATTCAGTGCATGCACTTCCTGTTTAAGGAAGGGATCTCGAAGACGATTTTCATCTTGGTGTACCGGTGGGTTGGGGCTGGGGGATGAATCCCATATCTACTGGAATTACGGCTTTTTAGCTTTTCTGACAGGTATATGTTGGTGGTGTTGCAATACTGTTTTTTGGGTGGTGGTGGTAAAATCCCTGGTGCAACGCTTTGAGCAGCATGCTGCTGAAGTAACTTGTGCTGAAGTAACTTAAAGCTGAACACGAAAGCGATAGTGTATAACGTAGAAGTCAGTGTTGTTCAAGATGTCAGTGTTCGTCAACATACATTAGAGACTAGGTCCCGATTTTGTTTTGCAGATCCCAAAACCGAGCGATTGGCATGCATGACAAGAAATAAGAAACTAAGTGCCAGAACCATCAGAACCCCACCGTGTCCCGTCAGCTGAGCGTCCCGCCCCTCCTTGCACTCACACACACAATGGTGTCTTAACTGCTTGACACGTACAGAGACAAAAATTTTCTTAGTCCCAGCTTATGCCACGACCCACATAATGCGCGATTCCGGAAAAATCGCATCAAGCGACTTTCGATTACATGGCTTCTAACATACTCTTTCCTCTATACCATTCAAAGATGGCTTTTCAGAACAACGTTTGCTTCCTTTGGGGTATGTTAGCATGTTAGTGCAGCGGTCACAGTATGCACGCACGAGAGAGAGAGGGCACAATACCCGAGACGGGCGAGACGGCCGGCGAGAAGCGTCAGAGGATTCCATCAGAGGCATTCGACACTACACCTTTGGCAATGTCACACGTTTGTCTTCGGGTTTTTTTTTCTTCCTATTTCCGATTCCATTTTTATCCGACAGGTAGCTTCCATGCATGAGACAAAAGGAGGTAGCAGAAACTAAAAAAAAAAGTTGTAGCTGACCAGAAAATATTGACTCGTTACTGGAGTCACCGTTGTTTATGCTTATCAAACAAACATACGTTTTGAACGCTTTTTAGTAGAGTATTCTAGCACAAACGGCGCATTGCCATGAAGGCGACCATGTATGCCACCGGGAGTCTGGCCATTAGGAGGAGCCCAAAAAAGAGGCTCGACCTGTCAATCAAATTGAGTTTCTATCATTGGCTGCTGTCTTCTATGCGGGCCGCCATGACACCAACACTTTCGTGAAAATGGCGGCGTAGGTTGGAATGGCGATGCGAGGATTTCATGACAATTTTTTTTCGCAAATTACGTCAATTTTATTTCGTAAATGTACATTCTGTTGCAATTATTTTGCAAATCACCTTTAAATTACGCTATAGTGTCGATGTTTACCTGAGAATAATATATTTCGTCGTCCTTGTTAGGCCTAGTAACAACAGCGATCACTGGGAAATAGCAAGAAAAACGCTACGGATGGCCAAAATTGGCATTTTATGACATACTTTTACTCATATACACACCTTTGCCCTTTGCGTTCTTGATGCAACCTTGTTATGTTTCATAGTTAAAATTAGGGCTCGGGATCTAACACGTTTTTCCGACTTTCGTTTAAAACGTTTGCGTTTAAACGTTTTATACGCCGATTAGATTCACGTACTGTCTGGAAGAAGTTTCCTTCTGAAACATTTAAACATTTTGTTTAATGAAAAACGTTTAAGTGTTTTGTTAATGCGAAACGTTTGAACGTGTCGTTAATGTGAAACGTTTAAGCATTTTCTTAAAATGAAGCGATTGAACGGCATGTCAAGGTGAAGCATTTAAACGTCTTGTTAATACGGAACGCAATGCCTTTCGAAACGGATAGCTATTTAAAGGGACGGTCTCGTACACCCGGCCCATCCACAAAGTGTACCATTCGATTCCTCATTGCTGAAAACGTTATACTGTGAATTTGCTCGTCCAGAATGGTCACGGTTATTAAATAAACGAATTAAGTTGATAAGAACAGCGCCAGCACATCGCGATTTCTGTTGGCAACAGCGATATCTGCTACGATGGCAGACCGCTTATTGGATGAACAAATCGTCTGCTCTCGCGCCTTTTTGCAGCAGTGAGAGCAGACGACTTCCAAAGGGTGCTCGACGGTCATGGCGACGGCAATAAATTTGCTGCATATGTGGTCTGGTAAAACGAAAGACGTGTATTGTAAAATGTGGCCGAACAACAATGTCAATACGTCTCGCATCTTCATTTCAAGCGGGAGTTTACGTGGATGACCACCTAATAAAGGCAGTTGACGCTTATTTACTAACTTGTCTCATATCGTCTGATTGTCAAAAGGTCTGATTGTCACACGCGTGCGTGTACTCCGCACGTTTCGTTCACGATGCATATGAGGCAAGAGACGTTCTGAGAGTACGATATGTATGGGATGGCGCCGGACGCAGCTCAAACTAAAAGCTGTCGACCGTCACGCAGTCAGCTGTTAGCGGCAACGGTGTCCAAAGAACTGGATACGCGGTATTGAAAGGTAGGTATTACTTTGTTGATAATAGCCAAAAGTGATGTGTACAGAAATTGTTGGCACCGCACGAAATGGCAGTCCCGCGTACCTCAGTAGTATTGCGAGAAGGAAGTGCGCTTGATCCAGCAGGCTACATCAGTTTGCTTTGCATATAGCCTCTCTAAGGTATTATCCCTACCGGAGCAGTATATCACCAAACTATGCGCAGTAATGTTGTCTTCTACCCCTTCAGTAGCTGACACTAACTGATGAGAGTGGCACTCCTTCCTGTGCCAGAATCAACATCTATTAATGGGTCACAAATATAACAACTCAAATTTGCAGGCTTCACAGCTCTATTTAATTTTCCCTGCACATTGCTGATGTGAGAAAAGTATTGCATAATATAAATATGTAAGTTATATCCACAAATCAGTGTTGTGGTTATATGATGTTCAAGCAGCAAAAGCCAAGACGACCTTGTTGACAGGACAGGATGACAGGTTGCTCAGAGCTTGCTGCTTGAATATTGTTATGACTACCCGATACCGACAACCCAATTTTAACACAATTGGTCAGTGCTGTGGACGTACATTACAATAAGGGACAATAAAAGATGGCTACATAAACACTCAACTTCCGCAACCTTTATAATCACGTGCTGGAATATGTTAGCTTGCAACTGCTGACAGCGAATCGAAGTCTGAGTCAGCATGGGCTCATGAACACACTGGTGTAACATGAGCAAAAATAAGACTGACGATATGTCGACAAGTTGCAAACCAGTGTTCCATCTTACAAATTTGTCGTGCACGTCTAGGTATTTTTCATATTTTTTAAACATTTCCACATCTTTCATAGTCAACGTGCTGGACATGTTAGTGTGCAACCTCTAATATCGAATCAAAATCTGAGCCAGTATGGGCTCGTGAACACATTGGTGTAATATGAGCAAAAATAAGACTGACGACATGTCGATAAGTTGTAAACCGCTGTTCCATCTTACAAATTTGTCGTGCACGTCTAGGTATTTCTGATATTTTTTAGATATTTCCACATTTTTCATAGTCAACGTGCTGGACATGTTAGTGTGCAACCTCTGATATTCCAGGCAAAAATTTTTTGAACTGGTACCAGCTGAACTGTGTTATCAAACAGGGACCAGTTCAACTGGTCCCAGATCAACTGGTACCAGTTGGGACAACTGGTCCCTGTTTGATAACACAGATCACTCAGTCCCAGTTGCAACCGGTCCAGTTGAAACTGGGACTGGGTAAACTGTGTTGTCGTACAGGGACCAGTTCGATCAACTGGTACCAGTTGGCCCAACTGGTTTCTGGCCGGTCCCAGTCTCAACTGGTACCAGTTGGCCCAACTAGTTTCTAACCGGTCGCAGTCTCGACCGGAACTGGTTGCAAACCTCATTGGTGAGCTGGGACCGGTTGATGTGGCTTCACTTAGAGCGGCCTGTTCGTACAGAGGTTAGCTTGTATGTAACCGGTGCCCCTTTGCAGGATCGTTGTTCCCAGCAACGCCAGATCCAAAGAACTGCAATGCAAAATTGTATTTTATTTGTAGCCAAGCATTACACATATTGTAATGTACATGTAGTGTAACTACAATGTAATTAAATTATAGCAGTAGATGAACTACAGAGTTACATGAAATAGATAATACTCCATGATTGATTGGTCCCTTGCTTGACTGCCTTGTGGACATCTTGAATCATTCAACAAGGTATTTGAGATGTTTTTAATAGCACACGATGGATCGATATTTTCCTTTGAGCCCCAGCAGCTTAAGGTTTCTGGAAAGTTGAAAAGGCACAAGTGAATATGCATTCAATTGCAACATGTAATTGCAGTGTGTGCCTGGACAGTCACTCAATTTGAGCAGTCGTGGCCCCTGAAAGTACACGAACCTCTGAACATTTCCGTTGTGCAGTAGTTGGAGCTTTCAACTAAGAGATTCGCCGGCTTTCGGGGGCAACGAGTACTACTCTGGCGCACTACGCTAGTTCGACAACATCCGTGGTGTGAAGGATCTAAAACACGAGAATGAACGAAAAAAACAAAACATGCATAAAAAAAGTTGCTGGTAACGTTAACATAAACCGGATGTTACTCGTAAAACGGCATGCACTTGCAGGTAACACGAATGTGACGCGGAACAAGAGAAGAGGTTCTAGTTTAAGTGATATTTCTAAATGGTGCACAAGGGAAAGCACTTAAGCATATAGTACTCACAATATAGAGCGGTCTCCACAGTTGTAGTTGAGCTGTAATCCTATAACACCCACCCGTCCTGCCGCTGGCGCTCATTGTACTGTCGCACTGTCGTAGCTTGCAGACAAATCCTTTAGATTATAAAACCACCGCCTATGTCACACATCGCGCTAAGAACATAACGAGCAAAAATAGCTGTACAAGCATGCTGCTAAGCAAGCGACCGTTGCACATTAAACGCATCATTCATCGCGGGAGCAGGAACGCACAAAATAAAAATATAGGAGTTCCAAAATAACTATCGTTAACACTAACAAACTTTACCAAAAATTGAAATATGAGTATTTCTACCCAGCAAACCATCAATATCCCACAGACCTCCCAAATTGGTCTCACACGTCACAGATGTCACGCGTATCCTTACAACGTCCGCTGTATATCCACGATGAGACGTCACAAATATCCCCCAGTGAATATTCTGTGGATATACTACGAATATCACAACAATGACATTTCTTTACATTACAAGGATTTCTTGTGTCGATAGCAGCCATGTCTAGCATTCTCAGTATGCGTGACAATTTCATTTTTTGCATAAAAAGGTTATAAACTATCCTTAAAGGAGCTCTGAAAGCCATCTCAAAAATTTTCCGTTGCGGACGCGTTGTGGAAGCAGGTAACTTAACTTGATGATTAACACGAAAATTTTCTCTGTGCGCGATGCTTTTTGTAGAAAAAAAGACACTTGAACATCGCCGCGCGTGTTCCCACTCGACTCGCTCCTCCGGGTCAAACGAGGAGGAGAAAGAAAAAAAGTCATTGGTGACGTAATAAAAGTTGAAAGCGGCGACCGCGCTTCTATCCGGGTCAGTGCTGACTGTTCTCTTCTCTTTCTTTCCGTTTTCTTTCCCCCTGCTTTGTCCCTGTCAAGGGATGAATAAGGGAGGACCTTGATATTCCTGGTCGTGAAACCCCCGTTCTCGAAATTCATGTTCTGGAAACAAGGAAGAGGGGAAATGCTGCTTCGCAAGATGATATGCCGCGATTAAGAACATAACATCACTATTTAACCACTCAAATTCAGGAATTTTCTATATGTGTCCAAGTCGTCTTAGCGAACGAAAGACACGTTTAGAAGCCATTTGGCTTAGCATGGCGGCATGTTGGTTGGTTAGTTGTGTGCTTGCAGTATTATGGCTGGGTTAGTCACAGTTTGCCGTTGGTAGTTTTTCGCGCGCAAAATGTGCATTTTATAGTCAGCTAAAATGTACGCTAGTCACGTGTTGTTTCAGTGCACGCTGATATGTCGTCGGACGCAAACTTAACCGGCGTTGTCGATCAATATATGGTGGATAAAACAAGTAGCGCCGAGCACGGATGAACTCAAACTTGCGTGTCTGCGTCGTCCACATTTGTAGTCTGCATCGGCCAATTATCGTTTAGCTCGATGATTGGTAAGTTGACCATAAATTGTGGTGGTCTTATGACACTGCTTGGCTATGTTGGTGTGTAACTCAGGCAATGAATGTTCAACTCCTGATGCTACGATGTGCCGGCGACGGCGTATTGTCATAGATTTCACTAGATTGTATCTGACAACGTATGGGCAAGAACACTCCTCCAGCTGAATAAGGGATTAACTGAATGGCTTACAAAGTTGCTAGTCAAAGCGAATTAGTGATATAGCGTATATTGATATAATGACATAGCGGACGGAATTAGTGGTCATAGCGATGCAGCGATCATTTTGAGGCGTGAACTGAAGCAGCGCTTAGTGCTGCACTGTGTTCCCAGGCAAAAATCTGGAGTGGGACCACTTCAAAGTGGTTGGACAGGTCCCACTTTGAGTGTGGGACCACTTAGTGACTGGGACCAGTTGAAAGTGGAACCAGCTTTACGACGGTCCCACTTGAAGTGGAACCAGTGGAATTGATCCAGTGGTCCCCTCTGCTAAGTGGTCCGGGATCCGGCCACTTAGCAGCTGGGACCACTGAATGCATGACCGAAAATAATGCGTAGAAATGCACATATTGCTCAAGTAATTACCGTTTATTCTGCTAAAAGAAAAGTATACACTGAGCAGAAAGAAATAATCAATACATCTCTACATTTACATACCACGTAGTATAAGTATGATCACTGACTGTGTCTAGACAAAGCATATGCCTGACTGTGCGATGCACTCACGGACCACAGGGAGCTTTCGTTCGTTGGGCACCTCACATCTTGTATTTTCTTAGAGAAGATGACACGACACTCCTGTTTTCCATGCAGGTCGCGACATACACCCCATTCCTCTTCACCGTCCCTAGTAAAAATTCCAGCTGGATTATTGGACTGGTTCCAGCCTGGAATATGACTGGATCTAGCCTGGAAACAGGCTGGTTGCGGCCTGGAATTTGACTGGATCTAGCCTGTAAACGGGCTTGTTCCAGGCTAGAAACAGGCTGCATCCAGCCGGAGAAAGACTGGTCTAGAACTGGTTCCACAGTGGACGCAGGCTGGAACAAGGCTGGATATGCAGCGTGTCTCCAGCCGGATTATCGGGTCCCGATGTAGGAGTGCTTCCACTTCAGCCTGTACCTTCTGGTGGAACTTATGTTCCAAGGCAGGAGGTTCCGCTCAAGTAGAAGCAACTTATACAAGATAAATTGCTACACAAAGCAGAAATTGGAAACACACTATAACAAATCAATAAAGTGACAATCAGCAATAAATTCAAATATTTATTTTAACAACAATAACTAACACCCCATAACAGGTATGATAATAGACATACTACAAATAGTGTACATGCAACAACAGTGGCAACACTACGAGACGATAATGTGACAGTTTGATGGAAAGTTTGGCATGTGCGAAATCACAAAGGTCACTTCTCAATCGCTCGTTTTCATTTAACTGTCCGACAAAGTCCGTCCCGTGCAAGCGGGACAATGACACATCATGAGGGCAGTTCAGATAACTATAGATAAGTATCGGGTCACTACTGCACCTCTTGGTTCAGATTTAGGACTTGGGGATCAACCGTGCTACACGCGCCGCTTACCCTTTGTCGTAATAGAGCTCGTGCACGGATTCAGGAACAAAATGCATAACAGAGCACACGACTACACAAATGCAAAGACGTTCACACTTTTATATGGTCGGCGAAGGTGAAATGCAGGATGAAACACCTATATTACCAGGCTGCAACGCCTACACAACAACCGACGTTTCCAGTTCAAAGCAGATTCTGAGTTAATGCCGATGGCGGTTGGTCGCATTTTACGATGAGAGCATTATGGCTAAAGTTTCGGTTTGACAAACCGGGAAAGCTCACGTTTCGCAGCGTGAAGCTAATCAACAATATTTTTTTTTTGCAATCTACTCATGTACGTGGAGTTCTGTGCATAACATTGCACACCTTTGGGTATTTATTTTATTATTTTATTTTTTATTTATTTTATTTATTTAATTATATTTGGGCATAAATTATTTGCACACATTTGTGAAATTAATTTCGGCTTTTTTCCCCCGTATATAAGCCAACATTATCTTCACAGTGTTCACAGTGAACAATCTCGCACATTCCAGCGTAGTCGCTGGAATATCTCATTTCCAGCTCGGCTCCAGCAGGGAACCATCCTGGTTTCAGAGTGGAAGTTGGATGGTTTCAGAATGGAAATCAAACAGCACTAGACCCAGCATGGAAACAGCCTTGGCCAGCCTAGCCCCAGCCTGGGATGGCCTTTCCAGGCTGGTTCCACAGTGGATCCAGGCTGTTTTTTTTACTAGGGGTACGTTCGGAATCTTCTTATCCTGTTTCTCTTCAAGTTCCTCCGAAGTTTCTAAAATGAAACATCTAATTAATAGTAATCAAAACATCACGGTCATCACTCATACCTGCAAACATTCTCGACGTGCAGTCCGATTGGCGTTTCATAGTGCGTTCTTGCCTCTACGCCGTTTACGTCTTCTTGGCGTCAAAACTCTTCCGGGAAATCGACAATGTGTTGCACAGGAACCATTGTCATCGCATTGACTTACAAAGCGCACTGAAACACACGTAAATACTGCACAGGAGATACACCATCACCATCCTTACGACGGCTACTGAAGACAAAACCAACCAACGCGTCGAAGTTCTAACTTCCAACTGCCACCTGCCACTCTCGCTCGCTCGCCTCTCGCCGTTTGAAGTTTGAATTGCCGTGGCGTCTTCACATTGCATCAGCCTCTGCAATTACATTTTCTTTTTTTTTTGTTGTCTTTCTTCTAGTATTTAGCTTAATTTTTGTTGTTGTTGAGATGTATTTTTTTACATTTCTCTGGTACTTAATATGTTATGATATTCACCTCAGATGAGAATGTGCACGAATTGGAGTTACAGCATTCGCAGACGCGCGCACCTGGATAAACAGCAATAAAAAGAGACCATGCCTGTGCTAAAATAGATCAGAGTAATAGAACAAACAAAATATGGCAAGTGTGAACAAGATGAAATCTCAAAGGGGGAAGCTGGGAAGCTGCCCAACTTGGAGTCTCAGCGACCATTCTGGGAACAAAATGGTACCTGTGAGGCTCCAGCTGGAACTTCTGGAACCATCTGAGACCAGAGTGGTACCACTGATGTCACCAAAGTGGAACCAGCCACCCCACTTGGGAATCCAGCTGGGACCATCCACATTCAACTGGAACCATTCCGGGATCATCAAACATCTAACTGGAACCAGTCCAGATTCAACTGGAACCATTCTGGGACCAGTCCAGATTTTCGCCTGGGTTTATACGTATTACAACCAACAACACAACAAGAAACAGTCACCACGATAACGAACAGCATACAAAACACAGACACGAACCGAACAGCGTTCAACTGGCACCTGAAGTTTACTTTCATAATCCACCTACTCCGGAAGGTCGAGTTAGGCAAAGCAAGGTCAAGCGGGGAGAGGTTGACCGATTTTTGGTTGACTTCGCTCGGGGAGTTCAATGAGGAGGCCTCTACAATCTCACGGTCTAACCTTGAACAGTGTCTGTAGACCAATCTTCGTCCGTTCGTTTACAGTATTTCGTTACAGTACACGTTCGTTTACTGTATTTGATAAACCAAAGAAAAAGCAAAAAAAACTTCTTCCACCGTTGCAGCGGGGTACCCAGTGAAAAATAGCAGACGACGTTCTTCGAAACCAATCAGGGGCTCCACTTTTCTGACGTCAAAATGACGCAAGCGGCTCGACGGTTCGTTCCGGGTATTGCCACCGTTGCGCACGGTCGCGATTTTTAAAATCGAATTCTGCGATATTTATGCACCTGTTGATAGTATTACTTCGCATGGTGCATTTTAATAAGCTTACTAACCGCTTGGTTCAAAAAAATGCTAGTGATTAAAGTGCTTTCCTAGCTCCTTTAAATAAATACCTTCTCACTTCAGACCACGGTGCTTCAGACATGCACAACAGAACAAATAAAAAAGCTCTCGGAGAATAAGCTGCTAGTCATCACCGACTGTTGGTGTAACGTAGAATGCACATTGTCTAATGTCGACTAATGCTGCGCAATGTTGTATGTAGATAGATAGTGCTGAATCAACGCTGTTTCAACTGATCCTGGTCAATGGTGGATTGTGAACATAAAGAACAACATTGATTTTCCAAGAGCCACTCAACTAAAGATTTACGCAACAAATATTTGCGTGGGTTCTACATTGTACCTTGAACCAGGGATCGGAACCTGTATTTTTTTTGTCCGGTTCGGGTTCGAGCTCAGGCATATTGGTTCGGTTCAGGTTTAGCTCCGCTGAACCGAAATTATCAGCTTGAACCGGTTCAGGTATATCGGTTTGGTTCGGGTTCGGCTCAGGGAGAACCCCCCCCCCCGCACACACACAGACAAATATCAGTCAGCGGTGGGAACATTTACAGGGATTGAAACCATTACTGTTGCGGTCCCGGTTTAACCGGTTCATGGGCAGTAATTTTGCTACTTGAAAGCGAGCTTACGCTCACCGTACACGGTTCTAAGAGAAAGGTGTGAGATAACCGTTTAAGGTGCAAAACCTTTCAGGAAAGCAGGTGAAAACACAAGACACGTAATAAACACATTTATTATTTACCTGATATGTTACTGTATTGTACTCTCGCGGTCGTCTGCTGAAAATGAAGAGCGAAGTGCTGGAGTCTTTTTGGCAGAACCCGGTCAGCGCCCTATTTTGCTGCGGTAAAACACTGGCGCTACAGTCACAAACTTTTACTCGCATCTGGCATCTTACAAAAAATAAATAAACAAACAGAAAACGGTCGGTCAGTAGTACGGTCGAATTTTTTCGGTTCAGTTCCGGTTCGGTTCAGGACAAGCAAAAAAATTGTTCGGGTTCGGTTCGGTTCGGGTTCGTCAAAAAATAACGTTTTTTCCGGTTTTCGGTTCGGGTTCAGTTCCGGTTCCGATCCCCGCCTTCAACATATTGTCAACCTTTATCACGAACGTAAAAGTCGTTGCGTCTTTGCTCAACATACTGCGCACCCAATTTGTTCATGTGACATTCGCATGTAGAGGAAGGCCTGTTTCATGTGGTACTTACTCACTCTTTCCTCATAATAATAATATTTATTTTATACCCTCATCGTCATACCTTTTCTAATAATGTTTGTAACGACTCATCGCGTATCGCGCCATAGTCAATAAACAAAAGAGAGAAAAAAAAATATATTTTACCTTTTCCACGGGAATTATAATGATCGGTCACGTATGTTCAGTGATATAACAAGAATAAAGTTCCCAACAAGCGCGAGCCGAAGCCGAAGCGTAACGACGTCTGCCTCAACGCCATCGACATTCTCCAACCGCCGTTTCAAACAGGCGAGGCGCGTCGTCGTAGCGGTTCGTTAGGCCATGCATGTTACACGGAAGGGTCTTTGGAACTTCAGTATCATGCGTATTTTGTACTGGAATCTCGGGAGCATCGAGGCAGTACTGGCCAGTACGCCGAACAACTACGTTGTGCATAACAACGATTGCCGTGGTGTGCGAGAGCTAGCGTTCCTTTGTTCTCCGGCTTTGGAGTTAAGGTGAGTTTGTTCTTCCTTTTGCCTCACTTAAGATTTGTGCGTTGTTGATTTTTCAACAATCACATGTGGTAGAGGTGTGGAGCAATGACAGCTTTCCCTATTGGAAATTCCTACTTGACTCCATATGGTATTATGACACCAGGTCCTACATGATGAAGGAACCTACATACAAATAGGATCCTGTTTAATTGTGGGTCCTACATCCAAATGCGATCCTACATATAAACAGGATCCTATTTGGTTGTGGGACCTACATGCAAATGCGATCCTACATATAAACAGGATCCTATTTGATTGTGGGACCTACATTGGGTCCTACATGCAAATAGGTCCAAGTCTCTCGTGGTGATCCTGTATAATGTGTGCACCCTATTGTGCTGTGTATATTAGGAAATAACAAATCATGCAGCTTCTATTTTTTATTTTTTATTGATATCGCTCATCATCCCTCTGACATGTCTGTTGAACAATCACACTCTTGCCTGATGTACAGCGTCTTCAACACCTTTACAGATCATGCTAGATGATAGCTCTAAGATATATTTCTTGTAGGCATCTGAAACAATAAAGTGAGTTAGGAAGCTAGATTTAACAAGGGATAATACATTATGTGTCACATAAAATATGCCAAACTTGTGCACAGGTTAACCAGACTTCCCACATATGCTGTTACTTGAGGTCCAAAGACAATGGTTTTGTTTGTTAGCAGTAAGGTCAATTAACTATGACAACTGGGGCTACAGCAAGGGTGTCAGTAAGGCATTACCTGAACAGGGTGCAAACCATGCACGTTGAGTTATAATATCCGCAATTATTTACATTCTGTACATATTCCTTCCACACTCGGGGAAAATATGCATGACCCAAGCTGAGTTATTATGAATTAATAACCAAAAAAGGAAGATCTGTATCTTTAGAGCACCGGTACCCTGTAGCAGGGCCGTTGAAGCATCACACATGATATCAACCTGATGTTAAGTGATGATACAGGTTAACCAACAGGGTAAGATCACAAGATTACAGATGGAGGATAAGGAAATAGGTAACAATAGGGTAATAATCGCACTGAGCGGATAATGTTATAGGAACCCGCACGCTAGGAAGAATACAAAGCAAAAGGTGCACGAAACATGGCATTACATGCACACAACTAACCTTCAATTCACGAAATCCAACAGCTTTCGGTCTTCCAAGGTACACACACAGAAACAGGTCCAGATACCACTAGTAAGGCATGAAATACAGTCACAGCACTGTGGGGCACCAAAACCACCAAAACTACGACGAAAGACGCTTCCCGAACGAGAGCTCTCGGACATGCGTCCGAACGCTTCTAAGATTTCCCTTCCAAATGAGCTGGAGGAATTCCAAGCTCCAATGGCGCCACCTGGCTGTAACGGCTCTCCACCATGCTCTCCTCGCGCTACATCCAGAAAGCAGAAAGTCGCGCGTACGGGTGACCAGTGCCATTGGAAAGAGGACGTTTTTCCCGTCAAAATAAGTCTTCAATCACATTTCTACGCCAACAAACAACAGACATCGAAAAAAATGCCCCCAGCCCCATGTATAACGAGACGCTTTTGCCATGTTGTCCTCACTCGAGAATGGAGAGAGATAAAAAGATCCTGCAAGTTTCTAGCCGTTCGTTGTTCGGAGTGCACGAATCCGTTAATAGGTGATTCAGATCTCCCACAGGGTTCAAACCTAAAAACAGGGCCGATGGTTGCCGAAGGAGAGTCAGCCTAAGGAATTTCGGGAATAACGCCATAACCTGTAGTAAATAGACGGAAGGTGCGAATTGAAAAGTTGTAGAGCAAAGAACGAAGAACACGCATCCAAAATTTCCAGTAAATTGGACGTTATGTAAGCGAGATTACGGCACTAAAGGAACGGCACCCACGGAAGCGTCTCCGAGCGGCGTCAGCCAGACTTGCTGGCGCCAGTGCCATCACCCTCCAACTCCAAAGCCCATATCTGGGGAACGGAGAGTCGCGCGCTTACGGGATTAACGCTGTTGGAAAGAGCACGTCAAGAGCTTCAAAACTATGTCAAACACGACTCTGTAGGTGCGATGGAAACGGTTTTAGGGAAAAAACAGCCAGCAGTCCCATGTATTGGGAGGGGTGTAAACACGGAAACCTGTAGCTCGAGAACCAGAAGACTTTGACAGCTGTAGTAAATTTTGCCACGTTCACCGAGGTGAGGCGAGTACACTCCACAAAGATGAAAACTGTCCATCGCGGGCTTCCGTCCGAAAAAGGGCATCAAAGCTTAGAAAAACAGAGTTACGAACGCGTCTCTGCCCACAACCCCCGAACCGTTAAAGACCGACCCATGGCTCCATTTGACCGATCGTAGAGCGACTCAAGTCCTACTAGGACGGAAATTCTGGCGTCGGCATGACCAGCGGGGCGGATGTGACCGAGCTCCGAATGTATCGGAAGTGCAGACGGAGGCCTTTAATTTTCAAGTATCTCGACTACTCTTAGGATTCCTGCGAGCCGTGAGCGTGCACGTGAAGGCAAAGGATTCGGGAATCCCTCACAACAAACCGCGTCCTGATAGAACCGGTTTAGTCCTAGAAATTAGACCGAGAACCCCATCGACACCGCAATGTCGCTCGATGGGGTTCAACCGCCACCTCGACCTGTTACGCATGCTGTCGAAGTTTGTGCTTAAATAGCACTCAAAGGAATGCACGCATCATTGTATGCTTGATGGTTCGTTGACTAGTAATGGACATACTCTATGCATGTTCCGTAAATGAATGCAACCAGTCCATTCAGTTGTTTTCAACCTAAAAAATATATTAATTTGCAGTGGTTCTAATAGAATTCGCACTTGACAACCTGCCGTATGTGTGCGCGTTGGCAAACATGATTGAATATGACTAGTTCGTTCTGGGCCCCAGTTTTGAAGGATATATATATGCAATCAAATAATGTTTGTTGCTCTGTTAATATATCACTTCCATATCTCAAAATAATTCCCCACGTCCTCCCCACATGAAACCAAATAGGTCACGTAAGATCTCCCATGGCTCCTTTTTGATGCCTTGTAGGATCCTACAAGTCTGCTACGTCGCCGGATATAGGCAATGTAGTGTCCTACAACCCTCCTATATTGCCGAATATGGGACAAGTAGGACACCACAACTCTCCTACATAGCCTAATATGAGACATGTAGGATCCCATGACTCACCTATATGTGAATGAATGTAGGACATGTAGGATCCCACAACTTTCCCACATGATACAAAATAGGACATAAAGGATCCTACATCAATTTGTATAGGATAAATAGGATCGCATACAACCTATTTGGCTTTTTTTCAACAGGGTTGTATCTGAGTGAACAGCTATAGTTTGAAAAAATGGCTAGGAAGCAAGCGAGCTGGTGAAGATGATGCATAATGTAAAAACCCCGAGACTAGGGAACACGAAGGGACAGACACAACACGAAGTCTCAAACACAGCTGAAAATTTAACTTCACAAACAAGAAATATATACAAACAGAAGGGAAGGAAACACCAGTTGAGAACAAAACAGGAGGTCATTTCGGGGGAACGAGCAGTCTGTTCAAGGCCGGACAGAGGATTACTTTTATTTATTTATTAATAATACCTCAAGGGCCCTTGCGGGCATTACATGAGGGTACATAGTTGGCATATGGAAAAGATGAAATGATGCACAGCAAACATCAGGAGAACATAAATGTACGTAGATGATTTCGAAATGTGTCTGTATTATCGATGACGGCCAAGGCTTTGGGAAGGTCATTCCAATCTTTGCTGCTGCAGGGGAAGAAAGATTCCAGGAAGTATGACGTGTGGGAGACATGCAGCTGTACTTTCATAGGGTGATCTCGACGCCGAGAGATGTGTGAAGCAGGTGAGATGTATGTGATGCTCAATGGTGGAGAATGTATGAACTTATGAAAAAGACAAAGACGGGAGAATTTACGACGCGAAGCAAGTGGTGCCAGGTCGAGGGAACGCTTTAGTGATGTGACGCTAGAGTGAAAAGAGTAATCGCTAAGAATAAACCGTGCGGCTCTATTCTGAACTGCTTCTAACATGTCACAAAGGTATGCTTGGTGTGGATCCCAGATTGAGGCAGCATATTCGAGCTTCGGTCGCACGAGGGTGGTGTAAGCTTGCAGTCGGACAGAAGGAGGAGATAACCTAAGGTTGCGCCTAATGAAGCCAAGGGTTGAATTAGCGGAGCATGTGATATTTTTAATGTGTTCATTCCAAGATATGTCAGAAGAAAGAGTCACCCCTAGGTACTTGTATGACGAAGCCATAATAATGGGGGTGCCGGAGAGAAGGTACACGTTTGATCGAACGGGGGTGCTACGAGAGAAGGGCACGTAACAGCATTTACCTACGTTAAGCTGAAGTTTCCATTCAGTGCACCAGGATGAAATGACACTAAGGTCCTCCTGTAGAATGGCAGTGTCTAATGAGGAGTGAAGATGGCGATATAGAACACAATCGTCAGCGAATAGTCGTAAGCGGGAAGATACGTTATGCGGAAGATCATTAATGAAAATGAGGAAAAGAAGAGGACCGAGCACCGAGCCTTGCGGTACGCCCGAAGTGACAGGGCTCGAAACAGACTCTTGCGAGTTTACAAAGCACGACTGCTGTCGATCCTTAAGAAAGTGCGCAATCCACGCCAGCAAGTTGGAAGGCAGGCCAAGACGGGATAATTTATGTAAAAGCCGGAAGTGTGAGACAGTGTCAAAGGCCTTGGAAAAATCTAAGAATATGGCATCGGTTGGTATGCGGTTATCCATGTTACACTTAATGTCATGTATGAAGCTAGCCAACTGTGTCTCGCATGAGTAACCCTTACGAAATCCGTGTTGGAGCGGAAAGAAGTATGAGTTACATTCGAGAAAAGCAGAAATGTTTGAGTAAATGATGTGCTCCATAATCCTACAGGGCACAGAGGTGAGGGAAATGGGACGGTAATTGAGGGGGTCTTGCTGACTACCTCTTTTATAGACAGGAATGACCCTCGCCAAGCGCCAGTCCTTAGGTACTGTACCGGTAGACAGAGATTGTGAAAAAATGGCAGACAAAAATGCACTACTAATGAGCTTCGTGCTTTTAAGTACTTAGGGGTTGATCAAATCGGGCCCTGGCGCAGCAGCTGATTTGAGACCCTCAACGATATTCACAATGCCGGGTACAGAGATCACAAGGTCTGGCATGGATGATGATACATATTGTTGAAATGTAAGGAGAGCAACGTTGTCCTCTTTGGTAAACACTGAACAGAACGCGTTGTTAAAAGTGTTTGCACATTCGTCGTTTGGGATGGTGTTACCTTCTGTATCGTGTAGCACAATTTGGGTGTTAGTGGTAGGTCTAAGTGAACTCCAGAACTTTCTGGGGTTAGTAGACAGCAATTTCGGCATTACATCATGGAAGAATCGACGTTTTGCCCCGGATAAGGCACGTTTGTACTCTTGGCAACATATTTTATATTTAGATGTAATATCAATGGAGGATGACGAAGTACTGGCCTTGTACAAGCGTCTTTTTTTGCGGGCGAGGCGCTTTAGATGGCAGTTGTACCATGGGGCACTGGAGGACACAGGTATCTTTGCAGTAGGAACATGTAGATCAACTAGAGTATTAAGCTTGTTCTTAAAGAGGGACCAGTTCTCGTCCACGTCACGCGACTCAAAGTCAGAGATGAAGCTATCGTAGAAGGACGTGAGTTCTTCATTGATAAGGTCGAAATTGCCTCTGTCATACAACATAATAGTTTTCACAGAGCACTTGCGTGGAGGGCAATATAAATTCAGTGGAGCATAGATGACAGAATGGTCACTCAAAGCACCCACACATGAGAGTTCACCAAACAGCTCAGGATCAGTGGTCAATATCAGATCCAAAAGGGATGCCGAGGAGGTAGTGACACGCGTGGGAAACGTGACAATCTGCTTCAAGTTAAAGTCTAGGCACGTGTTGAGGAATGCTTGGTGCTGCAAGTCCCCCGCAGAGGTCGTTGACCAGTTTATGTTAGGGTAATTGAAATCACCGAGAATAATTACTTTGGACCTGGGAAACTTCTTAGTCACGTAACTGAGGGCATTGTGAAATTCGGGGACTAAAGAACGAGAGTTGGGTGGGCGATAGCAAACTCAAAACAATAAGTGAAAAAAGGATGTTTTCACAGATACGCAAGTCATCTCAAGATTACAGCAAGGTATAAGGACAACAGAAGGTTCAAGGCTACTCCTGACACCAAGAAGAACTCCGCCTCCCCTTCCATCTGCTCTATCACATCGGAACAATGATAAGTCAGTAACATTGGGAAAAACTTCAAAATCGTGAACAGCACTTGACAACCACGTCTCAGTAATAGCAACAATATCACAGGAGCACATGTCAATGATATCACACAAATCATCTTGCTTCGGAATGAGGCTACGGATGTTTGACAGCAGGATACCAATGCGATTATTACTGCTTTGACGATAGCGAGAAATGCCTAGTTATCTTTGTATTTCTACAACGCATCCCTTATCGGCATCGTAGACAAAGCACTTATTGTCAACAAGTAATTTGTCGAACCGTAGCTTAAAAGGAGTATTCAAAAATCGTGCATGGTCGAGCAACTTCCTCCTAGCTAACCGCACATGAGACGCATAATCTTGAGAGACAGAAATTGAAGTGTCTTTGAAACCTGAGGACGCCGCTAAAACACGTTCTCTATCTTTGAAAGAGTTAAATTTTACAATTATAGGCCGCTTCTTGTCAGACCTGTAGGTCCCGAGTCGGTGGGCTCGTTCAATTTGATCGGGAGAGATGTTGATTGCCAGATGCTGGGAACACGCGTCAATGACATTACTTTCGGATTCAGCCCATGATTCAGCGACGGAATCCGAGAAACCGTAAAAGATAAGGTTGTTTCTGCGCGATCGGCTTTCAAGGTCGTTAAGGCGTCTGCTAAGACCGCTGACATCAGTCGCAATAGCCGAGGCGGACTGTTGGACCGCGTGAACCACCCCTGACAACTGCCGTAATGAAACCACCTCGTCTTCGATAGAAGTTATCTTTTGCGACAATATTTGTATAGCTACTTGTGCGGTCTCCTGAGCCTCTCTAACTGCCTTTATTTCACTCAACATGTTCGCCTCGTTTGTGGATAAAGTGTCACGGACTGCTTTCAGCTCACTGAATAAAGCCGACTGTCCACTTTGGATGTTAACAAGAAGCGTTTTAAGCTCCGATGGAATGTCGCCTGGGGTTGGTTCACGGGGTTCGGTGTGGTTGGGACCAGGGTTGCTTTCAACGTCACCGCAACACATTAGTAGTAAGGACATCACATCGATGCAATCGCAAACGATCGAGACTAACGCACTTGGGCACGGTGACACCAGAAGACGAAGGTTGTTGCTTTTACGAGCGTAAAGTGGAATATCATTTCTCACCTGAAGCGAGAAGAACATGATGTTAGAACGCGGCATCAACATGGTGCCACCGTGCCAACTGCTGGGACCGGCGTGAAGACCGGCTTTTAAGGTCGGTGGAGATGTCGTTGACGATGTGGCAGGCAGCAGCAGGTCGAACGCAGGCACACGTGGAAGCGGAAATCCGAAGTTGTCGGGCTTCTTATCAGCGTCGATGGGGATCAAAGGCACAGGTTGAACACGCGGGCTGCTTGAGTAGATAACGCACGCTGTAGGTAGGGCATACTTCAACGATGTGGCCACGAACACGCACTGAAGCGAGAAGAACATGATGTTAGAACGCGGCATCAACATGGTGCCACCGTGCCAACTGCTGGGACCGGCGTGAAGACCGGCTTTTAAGGTCGGTGGAGATGTCGTTGACGATGTGGCAGGCAGCAGCAGGTCGAACGCAGGCACACGTGGAAGCGGAAATCCGAAGTTGTCGGGCTTCTTATCAGCGTCGATGGGGATCAAAGGCACAGGTTGAACACGCGGGCTGCTTGAGTAGGTAACGCACGCTGTAGGTAGGGCATACTTCAACGATGTGGCCACGAACACGCACTGAAGCGAGAAGAACATGATGTTAGAACGCGGCATCAACATGGTGCCACCGTGCCAACTGACGGACCAATTACGGAAGGTTTGCTGATACAGTTCCCACAAGAAGTTGTGAAAAGGGTCTCTCTTAAAAGCCTTCTGTGAGGGTCCACTTCGGATGCCTTTACAATTGTTTCATCCCATGGAGGGAAGCAATCTGAGCATTCTTCCAAATGTTTTGCAATTTCAGAGTTTGAAGCTTTATTTTTTACTTTTAATGAATGCTCTCTCAAACGATCATTTAAGCAACGTTTTGTCTGGCCAATATAACAGAAACCACAAGCTAAGGGAATCTGGTAAACAACGTTTGAAGAACAGGGACAAATTTATTCCGGTGATTCTTGCAAAAAACTTCAGGTTTGGCGAAAGGCGTGAGGCGGTCAAGACGGAAGTTGTTCTTGAAAACGATGTTGATTTGAAACTTCTTCGCAACGGCTAACAAGTTGTGAGACACTTTGTGAAAGAAAGGTAAAACCACCTGTTTGGGGACAGAGGGCTTAGTTTCAGGTGAACCAGGAAGCAATGTGTTCAACAAAACATTTAAAGCACCAAGTAACATGTGATGGGGGTAACCAGCATCATTCAAACGGAGAAGCTGACTTTCCACAGAGGGAGTGATATGATGACAACAAGATTTTTTTACGGCATTTGATAGGATACCTGTGATCCAACCCCGTTTTACAGTTTTAGAATGACAACTTGAAGCGGGCAAAATGGGTTTAGCTTGAGATTTACCGTAAGACCAGCAAAGAGCGGGTTGTAACAAGAGCCTGATATCAAGAAACTGAAGCACGCAAACAGTGGGGAACTCACTGGTAAATACAAGCTCTGGGGCCGCGGACACAACTACATTTTTACACTGATCAATAACACTCTCATTGGTGGAAATGAAAACCAGATCATCTACAAACCTTTTTACAATGACATCTTGAAGGTAGAGAGGATATAAATGATAATACAGCGTTGTCAATTACACTCAGGTAAATCTCGGAAAGAACAGGCGCGATGCTCGAGCCAATACAGATACCAGTTTTTTGGGTGTACAGATGCCCGTCAGTACTTATGGCAGTTGATCTCAGATAAAGTTCTAGTAAGCGCAAAAATTCAGTCACAGATATACCAACTTTCGATTGAAAGTGCACCAAGTTATCTTCAAGAAATCTGCATACTCTAATCAACAACACATTCTCTTGCAGTGAATAGTATAGATCCTTGATGTCTAAGGAAAAAGCAAAGCATTTCTTTCCATGAAACAATTGTAAATCCGAAATAAGTTCAGAATTTTTCAAAGTTAAACCGCTAGGGACAAAAATAGAGGAAAATCCATTTTGCAAAAAGATCGAAACAATTTTTTGCCAGGTTTGATTCTCATTGATTACGATTCTAAGCGGCATGTCCACCTTGTGATCCTTGAGCAAGAACTTTACAGCGAAAGTTCCACGAGAAGCAGAGCGTATACAGTTACATAGGGCAGTCAGATCATGGTCAAGAAGAATAGAACAAATCGACTTTTTGATCTTGTCCAAAGCATGGTTATACGATTTCAAAACGTTTCCAACAGCTGCCGACCTCTTAGATGCAAAAACACTTTCAGGTAGAACAGCGAATTTTGCAGACTTATCAGTTTGCAACAGACATAAGTTCTTCTCAGACAATTCATTACGAACTAACTTAACAGGAGAGAGATTACGGTTTACGGGACGGTTATTCGAACCCAGAGTGTGCGAAATGTGGTGTATTGCCTGAGAAATGAAAGACGCGGATAAGGAGGGATCAGTTATGACAGACGAAACCTTATAAATGCAAGCAGCTACATCTAAACGGGAGGGAGTCAAGTTTAAACAAAACTTAGGGCCCTTTGATAATATCGCAGTTGTGCGGGCAGACACGGGAGCACAAGTAGGGTTTACAAGGCACGAAGGCGGCGCTTTTTTCGGACTTGGCTATGAGCAGGCGCACGGAGCGAAGATCTCAATGCAGCAAACTTGCTCGCAAGCAAATGCAGCAAACTCGTGGAACTTTCGCTGTAAAGTTCTTGTTCGAGGATCACAAGGTGGACATGCCGCTTAGAATCGTATTCAATGAGAATCAAACCTGGCAAAAAATTGTTTCGATCTTTTTGCAAAATGGATTTTCCTCTATTTTTGTCCCTAGCGGTTTAACTTTGAAAAATTCTGAACAACATATTTCGGATTTACAATTGTTTCATGGAAAGAAATGCTTTGCATTTTCCTTAGACATCAATGATCTATACTATTCACTGCAAGAGAATGTGTTGTTGATTAGAGGACGCAGATTTCTTGAAGATAACTTGGTGCGCTTTCAATCGAAAGTTGGTATATCCGTGACTGAATTTTTGCGCTTACTAGAACTTTATCTGAGATCAACTGCCATAAGTATTGACGGTCATCTGTACACCCAAAAAACTGGTATCTGTATTGGCTCGAGCATCGCGCCTGTTCTTTCCGAGATTTACCTGAGTGTAATTGACAACGCTGTATTATCCTTTATATCCTGTCTATCTTCAAATGATGTCGTTGTAAAAAGGTTTGTAGATGATCTGGTTTTCATTTCCACCAATGAGAGTGTTATTGATCAGTGTAAAAATGTAGTTGTGTCCGCGGCCCCAGAGCTTGTATTTACCAGTGAGTTCCCCACTGCTGGCGCGTTTCAGTTTCGTGATATCAGGCTCTTGTTACAACCCGCTCTTTGCTGGTCTTACGGCAAATCTCGAGCTAAACCCATTTTACCCGCTTCAAGTTGTCATTCTAAAACTGGAAAACGGGGTTGGATCACAGGTATCCTATGAAATGCCGTAAAAAAATCTTGTTGTCATCATATCACTCCCTCTGTGGAAAGTCAGCTTCTCCGTTTGAATGATGCTGGTTACCCCCATCACATGTTACTTGGTGCTTTAAATGTTTTGTTAAACACCTTGCTCCCTGGTTCACCTGAAACTAAGCCCTCTGTCCCCAAACGGGTGGTTTTACCTTTCTTTCACAAAGTGTCTCACAACTTCTTAGCCGTTGCGAAGAAGTTTCAAATCAACATCGTTTTCAAGAACAACTTCCGTCTTGACCGCCTCACGCCTTTCGCCAAACCTGAAGTTTTTTGCAAGAATCACCGGAATAAATTTGTCCCCTGTTCTTCAAACGTTGTTTACCAGATCCCCTTAGCTTGTGGTTTCTGTTATATTGGCCAGACAAAACGTTGCTTAAATGATCGTTTGTGAGAGCATTCATTAAAAGTAAAAAATAAAGCTTCAAACTCTGAAATTGCAAAACATTTGGAAGAATGCTCAGATTGCTTCCCTCTATGGGATGAACCAATTGTAAAGGCATCCGAAGTGAACCCTCACAGAAGGCTTTTGAGAGAGACCCTTTTCATAACTTCTTTTGGGGAACTGTGTCAGCAAACCTTCCGTAATCCTCGGTCCGGCCTTCAACAGACTGCTCGTTCCCCCGAAATGACTTTCTGTTTTCTTCTCAACTGGTGTTTCCTTCCCTTCTGTTTGTATATATTTCTTGTTTGTGAAGTAAAATTCTCAGCTGTGTATGAGACTTCGTGTTGTGTCAGTCCCTTCGTGTTCCCTAGTGTCGGAGTTTTTACATTAAGCTATAGTCTGCTTTACCTGCGGAGTCTGGTGCGTATCGCTGACGAACTCATGCAAACGGTGGAAGTGTGAGATTGTGCGTGTACAGGTACAAAGTGCAAGTGCATTTCTTCGCATCTCTTTGATTCAGGTACTATTTTATAGGTCCTTGTGATATCCTGCATTGGGGATGATGAAAGCAATGGTGAAGCAATTCTATGAAGTATGCGCAGCCTGCTAGTAGATAAGCTTGGCTCAGCTACAGTTGTCTTTCATATAAAGGATAGCAGTTATGTTTTCACGTTTGACTGCACTGTTTTTCAAAGTTCCTTGTTTTTTGCATGACCGCTAATCTTGCTTGAATGTCACATGGACGCGATGTGACTCTAGATTAATAAAACGTGACTGTTTCACAGTATCCACAGACACCCATGGATAGCCTCACACGTGTGTAAAGTTCCTGGTGTCTCTACAACACTGAAGAGCCAGGCATAAACCGGAAGACGTCGCTTGGGTCTGCCAGTGATTAGGCTGCTTCCGCATGTAACTATCTATACTCCGAAAGAAACTGCGGTAAGTCACTGTCTTGCATTTGTTCCCACGTTTTGCAGAGTGTCTGTTTTTTACGCCTATTTATGGCAGTGTTTGAGCTGCTATCCCAATAGATGGAATTAACTATGTTATTGGTTATCTTTCAGGGTTGGATGACGGTTCCGACGTGGCGTAGCAATCACGTGATTATTATTATTATGACCATAATCGTCTTATTATGCGTCTTATCAGTGTCACACTATATTGTTAATAATTAGCCTGTTCATGTTGTAATAACATTTTGTACTATTAGAAACAGCGTTTTTTTCAGTGCATGTAACATCAGTGTACTTGGTTTATGTTGAATAAACAAGAGTTCGTTGATACGATGTTCTGTGTTGCAGAGTAGTATTTTCCGTAGAATAAGTAAAAATTGCAAAAAAGCAACAAAATACAATAATAATAATAATACGTCCTCTATATGTCCAAATATCCCTGAGAGACATTCCTGGAACCTTCCCTGGATCAGCAAATGCGGAAGAAATACGGGTCCTCTGGCTGTCCCACAGACATCAACGGGCTATTCAACCTAGTCTCTGGGATATCCCAAAATCCCCAGTGGGATACCGTGTGGACGTTTCTGAGACATAAATGGTTTACTGGGTACTAATAAAGTTACTCTCTGATTGTTTTTATAACTTCGACTTGCAATCTTTATATTAACCTGTCCTGGCACTGAAACCGAAACTTCCCCCCAAATATATAAAACTGGTCGAGTTCGAACTGGCACCAGCTCATTTCCAGTTGCTGCCAGTCCAGCTTGGACTGGTACCAGTTCACTTTCCAGTTGCCACCAGCCCAGCTTGAACTGGTACCTGTTCACTTCCCAACTGCTACCAGTCCAGCTTGAACTGGTACCACAAAGTGTCCAGTTGCCACCAGCCCAGCTTGAATTGGTACCAGTTTACTTTCCAGTTGCCACCAGTTGGTGCGAACTGGGAATGGGCTGGTACCAGTTGACTTCCCAGCTCCAATTTTCGCCTGGGATCGAATCAAAATCTGAGCCAGTATGGGCTCGTGAACACACTGCTGTAACATGTGCAAAAATAAGACTGACGACATGTCGACAAGTTGCAAACCGCTGTTCCATCTTACAAATTTGTCGTGCATGTCTAGGTATTTCTGATATTTTTTAGAGATTTCCACATCTTTCATATTCAACGTGCTGGATATGTTAGTGTGCAACCCTTGATATCGAACCAAGATCTCAGCCAGTATATGGGCTCATGAACACACCGATGTAACATGAGCAACAATAAGGCAGATGACATGAAGTTGCAAACCGGTGTTCTGTCTTACAAATTTGTCATGGACGTCTAGGTATTTTTGATATTTTTGAAAGTTTTTAAACATTTCCAGATCTTTTATATTCAACGTGCTGGACACCTTAGTGTGCAACCCCTGACACAATCAAAATCTGAGCCAGTATGGGCTCATGAACACACCGCCATAACATTAGCAAAAATAAGGCTGTTCCATCTTTCACATTCGTAATGCACGTCTAGGTATTTTTGATATGAAAGATTATAATCATGAATGATGATAAGGGCTCATTCGATGCAGAAGCATGGTCATTGATGCAGACATGTGCGATGGTCCTGAAAATGGCTTTTTTTTCCTAGGCCACGGGTAATTGAAGATGTTGACGTAGATCAGCTTATCCTTGATATTGTCATTTGCTCTAGGTGTAATGGCATGAATGGGAAGCCCTCACTTATCACGTTGACAACCTCCTGCCGCTTGCGGGAATAGATAGAGAGAGCAGCTTCCTTCAGAAGACTATCCAAGTTGTGATACGTATGACGAAATGCCCAAGTCTGAAATTTTGCATAACGCACCATGAAACACACATTTTTATATGCAAATAAAAAACTGCGCAACAAAAACAAACCTTACAACACCCTTCAGGAGAATACAACACCATGTGTACGTGACGGATCGAAACAGGTTCCGGATTGTGCGCACAACACATCCTGGTATTGGCGAGCAGTGGCTACACACACACACCTGCAATGTTTGCACAATTTTGAATGGTGTCACGATCAGGCGGAACATATATACGCAAAAAAGTGCACTTTTATGGATGAGTCTTACCAGTCAATCGATTCCGGATCATCCACTACTTCCACTGGCTAACCACGTTGTTGTGGCAAAGGGTCAGCAGCTAAAGGTTCATTGACGTCCCCGTTATTCAATCGGTCGGCGCCGATGAGCTCATCTTCACCGCTTAGTGACAGGGACCCGTCACTATCGCTAAATTTGCTGTCAGCCATTAAGACGTCGCGCGTAGCAACTTCCAAGCGCAAAGCGCGTACAACCCCGACTCCATTGTGGGTTGTGCTTCGGTCGCCCAATGGACGACCTGCCACCAAGAAAGCCTATTCTAATCCAATTCTAAGCCAACGCAATCCACTTGTAATCCAACACAAGCCAATTCCAAAGCCATCTGATTGGCCGCCATTAGCTCCGCCCACTTCACGTTGATTGGTCCACGCCAAGCCTACTGATCATTAATTGGTCAATCGTAGTTTCGCTCCTTTATGCAAATTGGTTGGCTTGGCTCCGCCCACTTCACATTGATTGGTGCACGCTAAGCCTACTGATCGTTGATTCGTTGATTGTGGCTCCGCCTTTTTATGCTAATTAGTTGGCTCCGCCCATTCACATTGATTGGCCCATGCTGATCGCTGAGCTCCGCCGCTAATTAACCGGCTCCCCTGATTGGTTCATTCTAAGCCCTCTGATTGGCCCCTACCGATTGGCCCTCGCTGGCCCATTCTAAGCCCACTGATTGGCTGACTAGGCCAACTGGACATAGCCTTCACCAGTGCCCTGGCCCGCGATATAAGCCCGCTGAACATAGCCTTCACTAGCGCCCGCCAGATGGCAGCGGCTCCACTGCGGCTTTATCTCATATGTCCAAACTTACCTCATGCCACCAGATGGCGCAACTCTTTACTAGCCCTGCCTACTTCACCCTGATTCTAAGCCTACCGATGGCTGGCCCTGATTGGTCCATGCTAAGCCTACTGAACAGTGATTGGCTAGCCTGAAATTGTCGGCACCAGCCAGTGACTTCAGACAAGACACGACAACTGTTGATTTCAACCTTTATTTGGCAAAACAGCCTCCTGGTCAAACTTACCTCGTTTGAGCGCCACCAGATGGCGCAACTCTTTACTAGCTCTGCCTGCTTCACGCTGATTAGTCCATTCTAAGCTACCGATGGCTGGCCCTGATTGGTCCATGCGAAGCCTACTGAACAGTGATTGGCTGGCCTGAAATTGTCGGCACCAGGCAGCGGCTTCAGACAAGACACGGCAATTGTTGATTTCAACATTTATTTGGGAAAATAGACTCCTGGTCCAGCTGCGTCATAGGGCATGGGTTTAGCTGCATCAGAGAGATCATTGGTCCGGTCATCTCTTGCGCTCATTGGTCACTCAGCTTCCTCGGTAAACTCCAACTAACTCTACTGCCAACTACTCCAACATCTAACTGCAAGTGGTTGCTCACCCAACTGCCCATTGAACTGCAGGCCACTCATTGGTCACTCATCTCTATATGAGATAGCCATGGTTATTAGAACCTTCTACTCAATTGGTTCACATTTCTATCCGGTCATCTCTTGCCTCAGCTCCTTCGGTAGACACCAACTGCTATTGGTTCATCTAACTCCAAGTGGTCTGCTCGTTGGCCCATCTGACTACAAGCCTCTCATTGGCCACTCATCTCTAGAGCTCCCTAACAGACTCCAACTTCGATTTGTCACTTCCACTCATCGCTAGACCCAACTGCTATTGGTCACTCCCTCTAATCTCTAGATAAGATAATATAAGTTTAACAGTGGGATGTTGGAACTTTTACCATAAGATAAGTTTAGCGGGGGTCATACGGTGGTAGGCTCTAATAGGTTATTGGCCCATGCTAACTGCATGCCACTCACTTCCCACTCTCTCCTTCTTGCTATCCTCGCTCTATCTATCCACGTCTGTACGCCGCTCATAGCCACAGTTGCTTCGCGGCGCTAACCCGGAATTTAAAAAAAACTTCCCACCCTGCTTCTCATTGGTTTCTGCGCATGCTCTGACGGCGCCGAAGAAGGTTCCCCACATATTCATTAGATGGCACCGCCGGCGTCGATACTTGAGCCCTCTTTGCAAAAAAGGCTGAGGCTGTCGATCGTGATTCACTGAACAGAGTGTGAAAAAAGGTCCATTCTAAATGCAAGCAACTCATTTCTACCCAACTAGTTCATACTTGTAAAAGCCAGAGTTGGAAGGCTGAACAACACAAAACAGCTTACGTCAACATGCCGCCGCCTCCTGCTGTTCACAGTACGCATAGCCGCAGTTGCTAATGGGAAATAAAAAGAAAAAGTCTTTAGGGTACGATGTACACATCTCAAAACACACTCTACACGAGTAAAGTTGGCGTCACCCGGTTGCATGCGTGCGTTAGGTGAAGCCCGCCCCTGGGAAAAGCTTTGGATCGTTTTTTTTTGTGTGTGTGTGCTTTGTACTTCCTCCTAAAAATTGATTTCAATCAAGCAGAATGGCAAATGGTGCTATGGAATGGCTTCATTCTTAAGAACGAATTTTGTCACAGACCCACAACAAAAAACAATTACATATTAAACAAAGTGCAAAAAAGTCATCGTGATGCTAAGCAGGGATGCCAGCACCCGTTCGAAATAAAAAAGCTGAGCAGAAAGAAGCACATGATCGAGAAAATATCGATAGTTGATGCTGCGCAGAGAAAAACAATTTGAATGATCAATAAACCCTATTGAGCTTGGGCTCGTTTTTATTTTAGACAGCGTGCGTTGTACCTCAACACACGAAATTAACTAAATCAACCAGAATGACAAAAGCATAGTGGTGCTATGTGGTGAAGCTCAAGACGCACTGACGCTCCAACGCTTAGTAAACAAATGCTATGCAGTGAAGCTTCGCACGTACTCAATATTAAAAAAAGAAGACTCATCCCAAGCTGAGTATGAAGAAACACAATTTCACATTACCTTCACAGCTCCCCTCCCCCCCCCCCCCCACTGTGCAAACATAGCCAGCGCACGCAACCCACCTCGCACGCGTTCCTTCGAAACAGAGCACAACGACGCATTAAGTTCATCCCGGAAGAAATGTGCTCACCTTAATGTTGAATTCCAACGGAAGAGTCGGAGCAAGTGGCAGACTCTGCAATGGAGCGGCTTGATCTGGCCTAGAGCAAGTGATCCGAATCTGCGACTGGAACACTTACGCCCAACTTGGAGTTCAGCCCTGGTCAATCTCAGTTGGTGGATGGAGGCCAGAGCCGGAGGAAGAAGAAGAAGGAGGTACTCATGTTTCATTATAACGCCACGTTTTGCAACATCAAGGTCCCTCTAATCTCCTAACGTTGCCATTGTAATGTCTGACGTATCACTTCCTTCACGAAACAAAATCGCCGAGGTACGATGCGAAAGACTAGTCCCGGCGAAGACGCGTTGCGAGGCGGCCATGTTGGCGAAACAATGACAGGAAATAGGAAGCACAAGCGACAAGTGACACGTCACATAGAGTTCCGGTTGAATCTGCCTATTTTGGCGGAGCGGTCTGGGTTGCTCCCTGAAGCGACCTTGGCTCCAATGCCGCTCCGAAGTTCCCATAGGAAGACTCCAGCAGTCTTCCTAATCTGCCAATCGAACAGCCTTGCTCTCAGCGGAGCAACAAAACTTGCTCCGGAGGCGCTCCGAATCTGCCATTGGAATTCAACATAAGAGCATCGCAGTGGGGCACATAGATTCACAAACTTTGCATTCACGCGACACCATGCACCACGAATCTGAAGCACGAATATCCGACGGCGCGTGGACAGCTCGTGCGGCTTTAGCCTGTCCATGTCGGGGTATATTGGTACGTTGTGGACAGTGTGCGTTTAACATAAGAAATTAACTAAATCAAGCAGAATGATAAATCACAGTGATGCTATGTGGTGAGGCTCCAATTCTTATTAAACCGAAATTGGTTGGTGCTATGCAGTGAAGCTTTGCACGTATTCAACCCAAGCTGAGTATGAAGAAACACAATTCCAGATTGCCTTCAAAGAACATCCCGCGCAGTCGCACCTCCACGTTCCTTCTCTACTGGAAGCATCAGTATTAGAAATATTAGGATGATACAGTACTCCTCGCATTATGAACAAGTTCATCTCATAAAAAAAAAAAAAAATGGGCTCACCTCATCACATCGGCATGACGCACGTAGATTCTTGTCGCGGGACGCGGCACAACAGGGCATTGCAGCTCACACGATTTTAGACTGCCCGTGCACACCTCGCACAGGCTCACCGTGCGCCAATATAGACACCAAAATGTCGCGCCTTCCAGGTTCACACCCGCATGTCGACAACTTACTGCGCCAGCCGCACAGAAAACTAGATAGCCGGAACACAAGCGCATAATATACCCCTCTCGGTCCATGTTGGGGCTATCTGTTTTATATCATGCTCGCTTGTTTACCCACGGTTGCAAGTCCAAGAAATTGGGTCACCTTGAACATGAGCCTTCCACAACGTGTTCGAGCCATCTGTTTTATATCAAAACGCACTTCCACCCGTCATGGCCAAACTGAGTTTATACTGGAACTCTGCGGCGGACCGTAGCGGGGAAAAAAGAAACGTTGCGTATGTTTCAAGGTGGTGTATATAGGCTTTCTCCGAGAAACTGGGTCACCTCGTAAATCATGTTTTCCGAGTCCTCGAGGCCGCGCGTTTTAAAACCAAAAGTAAACAGCGATCCCACAACGGTATGCGAAGAAAAAGATATCCCTATGAGCCCACGTCAAAGCGGACCACCTGCTCATTCCGAAACAAGCTTTCTCTAACAAAAAACAAAGGGTTCGCTTGTGCACTTTCCAAGAAGTTCCAAATGTCGTTCTCAGCTAACGGGCGCGCGCGCGGGCCGTTCCTGCGTGATTGTGTAAACAAAATCGCACCACCCTCCAAGGGCGCATTTGAGTTCCGTCCGTCGGTCGACTCTGGGTCAAGCGCACGACGAGGAAGGTACGTCTCACTATATTGACTTCAAGATGAGGAGGTAACAGTTGTTCTCATTTTCAGTTCATTCGTTGTGCGTAGAAACTGGGAAGTCATGTCATCAGTTTTCGAAAAGCTGGATAAACACGGTGATGGGGACATTCAGAACATCAGCATTGTTCCGGAGAATGAAAAGCTGGACGTGTTGGACTTACGCAAGCTGGACGCCGTGCACGGGGAGGCCGTGTACGCGGGACTCCTGATGGAAAACGATAAATGCGTAAAGGTGCCCAGTCGTTTTAAGCGATTCACAGATGAAGAGTTGCAAGAAATGCTTGAATTACCGGATCTGAAGCTAGAGAAGGGACTCATGGATGGATCGCCCGAAATCATCTTTACTCAGGCGAAGTGACACGTCCGAACGAGACCAGCGAAAGCCTGCGTGTCCCATATGTAATCATCAGTAATGTATTACCTGTTTTAAGAGAAAAAAACGCAGTGCAGTGTGATGGATAAGGAAGCTATATAGATAGGACTCTAGCATGTATTTATTTGTTAAGAATACTTCTCACATTAAAAATGTCATAGAAGGAGTGGCATACAAGGAAACAAGTTATACACTGAACAACTGAACAGTGAGATTACATAGTTCTAGCTGATTATGAATAAGAAGGTTATAAAAAAAACTAAGATATTGCTTATTCATCGACTGAGCGAGTATAGTTTGTGAAGAGGATACCACGCTTTCTTAAAGCAATTTTATATCATATGCCAAACGTTCTGCAGGATCAAACAAGTCAGAGCATTATGGAAAGAAGAACACCGATCCTTTTTATACAAATGACGGCGCGTGCATGCTGCAATACTATAGCTTGTTTCAGCTTGCTCAAACAAGTTCTGGAATTTAGTACTGTGCGTTGTGGTGAGGCGTGGGACACGTTGCGGTAAATGACACGTATAATGGTGCAGATTAGTGAGAAACACTGAAGAGATTCCAGGATGATAAGACATCCTCTGATATAAGAAAAGTGATGAGCATCGACCTGACAACTGCAAAAGTGCGAAACCCCGTAAATAAATAAGCGTATTTTCCAACTGTGTGCCGTGTAAGATGAATCAGTTCGTATGCAAACGCATGCTGGCAGATTTACAACGCCTAAACAACTTTTTAAATGGACACGGAGAAGAGAGTGATTTTAGTGACATTTTGAGAGCTATTCCCGTGCGGAGTGCTCATAAAATAAGACAGTTTGTGAGATACAAGTTGGAACTGTTGGAGCGATATAGAAACGGAGAACCCATCAACAAGACAATCATAAATGACGGGTTTACCATCCCCGTGGTGCGTGACTACTGGAAAAAGAACCACACGAGCTTGGACATTACCGTCGTCGAGGGAAAGGAAGGTGTTGTCTCCACATTAGAAGACGTCCTCGCTAAAGTGTTGTGAATAAAGGACACCGTGTTTACCGCAAACAATTTTGTCATCGACTTCATGGAGTTTTAGAAGCGAGATTATTGATGGGAAGCATATGTTTGTGACATAAAGTTCGCACGAAATAAATGCGGGAATGGAGCAACCACTATTTTTGTTATATAAAACTAATCCCCCTCGCGAACGCGAACTACGCGCGGTAAGCATATTGCCCCCATTGGGCAGATAGGAGGTATCTAGTGACAGCGCGGAATCTTCATAGCCTATTTACGCCACCTTGAAACATACGCAACGTTTTTTTTTTCCCGCTAGGGTCCGCCGCAGAGTTCCAGTATAAACTCAGTTTGGCCATGACGGGTGGAAGTGCGTTTTGATATAGAACAGATGGCTCGAACACGTTGTGGCAGGCTCATGTTCAAGGTGACTCAATTTCTCGGACTTGGAACCGTGGGGAAACAAGCGAGCATGATATAAAACAGATGACCCCAACACAGACCGAGAGGGGTATATTATGCGCTTGTGTTCCAGCTATCTGGTTTTCTGTGAAGTTGGCACTGTAAGTTGTCGACATGCGGATGTGAACCTGGAAGGTGCGCGACATTTTGATGTCTATATCGGTGGATGTGGAGCCTGTGTGAGGTGTGCGCGGACAGTCTAGAATCGTGTGACCTGTCCACGCGCCCGAAATTAGTGTCCTGCTGTGCCGCGTCGCGCGACAAGAATCTACGTGCGTCATACCCATGTGATGAGGTGAGCCCATTTTTTTGAATGAGATGAACTTGTTCATAATGCGAGGAGCATTGTATCGTCCTAATATTTCTAATATTGATGCTTCCAGTAGAGAAGGAACGCGGAGGTGCTACAGTGGGGGATGTTCTGTGAAGGCAATCTGGAATTGTGTTTCTTCATACTCAGCTTGAGTTGAGTACGCGCGAAGCTTCGCTGCATAGCACCAACCAATTTCGGTTTAATAAGCGTTGGAGCCTCACCATATAGCAACTGTGTTTTATCATTCTGCTTGATTTACTTAATTACTTATGTTGAACGCATACTCTCTAAAACCGCAATGTATACGCTGACATGGGCAGGCTAAAGCCGCGCGAGCTGTCCACGCGCCGTCAGAAATTCGTACTTCAGATATTGCTGCATGGTGTCGCGTGAATGACAAGTTTGTGAACCTATGTGCCCGCCTGCGATGCTCTTAAAGTGAGCACATTTTTTCCGGGATGAACTTAACGCGTTGTTGTACTCTGCATCGAAGGAACGCGTGCGAGGTGGGTTGCGTGCGCTGGCTATGTTTGCAAAATGGGGGGGGGGGGGGAGCTGTAACGGCAATTTGAAATTGTGTTTCTTCATACTCAGCTTGGGATGAGCCTTCTTTTTTAAATATTGAGTACGTGCAAAGCTTCACTGCATAGCATTTGTTTAATAAGCGTTGGAGCGTCAGTGCATCTTCTGTCAGTGCTTCACCACATAGCACGACTATGCTTTTGTCACTCTGCTTGATTTAGTTAATTTGGTGTGTTGAGGTGCAACGCACGCTGTCTACAATAAAAATGAGCTCAAGCTCTATAGGGTTTATTGATCATTCAAATTGTTTTTCTCTGCACAGCATCAACTATCGATATTTTCTCGGTCATGTGCTTCTTCCTGCTCAGCTATTTTTATTTTGAACGCGTGCTGGTTTTCCTGCTTAGCATCACGATGAGTTTTTGCACTCTGTATAACCTCTATAGACCAGAGATGTTAGTCGGGCACACCAGTATGTCTTCATGAGTTTTTCCTTGTCTTTAGTGATAATAATGCATGAAAAATATATCAAAACTTTTGAAATATGTGTGGCTATTGTGCAATTGCATGGCAACATATGTGGCCATTGGGCCCGAATGGAGTAAAAAGAAGTGTATGCACAGAACAGTATAAAAATCAATGTATTTTCAAAAATATAAAAAACAATAACCAGCGACTGAATACCATGGCTTATGCAGTGTCATTGGACGTTATTGACGTGAAAAAGCAAGTTACATGGCCTTATGAAAATCCATAAAACACTTCCTGTCTGCTGCTACACACAAGAACACATTGTATTTTGCGCAACGTATACGGCTCCTCTTTGTGCACTTTGGGTTCCTGCACCATGCTGAGCTGTGCAGCGGAACAAACTCTGCTAGGTGGTCGTGAGTTGCTTTCCGGCACACGGGAGGTGGCAAAGGAACCACCCTTTTCTTTGGAGCTGGTTCTTCCTCAGTGCCACTACTTTCGCAGTTCTCTGTTGTTCTTGGAATGTCCTCGCTGAGTAGTGCATATGCAATATACAACTTGAAATCGATGTATTCCATATAATTTTGCTTCGTGGTGTGCCCTCCAGGAGTGTGTTTTGTTTGTACTGGAGCCAGGAGTTGACACAGGCGAGGTCCAGCAAGTGCATGAGTATTCGAAGTGTCCATCTTTTGGTCTTCGCCTTCGACGAATAGAATGAGAGCATCCTGTCACAGAGGTCTACTCCGCCCATATTTGTATTGTAGTCTCGGACAACAAAAGGCCTCTCAACATCAACGTATTTTCTGTCTTTTTTGGACCACCGTTTGCAAATATCTGTGGGGTTGATACCTGATGACGTGGACACAAGTAGTACTGCCTTGTTATCATACCAGTGTACAAGGGCCATTTTATCATCTCTTCTCACAAACTGCTGGGATGAGCCTCGTCCTTTCTTGTGGAGTTCCTTGTCAGAGCACAAGTGAACGGCCTTCGGCACACGCGATCTCATAATGGTGTCTGTAGCAGTGATATTCCTTGCGAGCAGCATGTCCATGAGCGGAACTGCGGCAAACCACCTGTCAAAGTATAACTTGCTTCCCCTAGGGACTGTACAGCAAAGATCTAGCACTGAGTTTCCTGAGACTCCTAACCCGTGATCACCAAAAGTATATTTTCCAGCGTAAACAATGAAGTCGTAGACAATGCCATCTGGCCCCGCCAGTACGAAGTTCTTCAGACCGACTGGATTCGGCTTCATTGGCATATATTGCTTCAGGTGTGTTCTGCCCGGAAAGGGAATCATCTGTTCATCGATGCAGAACACGTTCGGTCGTGGAAGGTTGTGGCAGGCCTTTGTGATTCTGTCAATAATGGGGTGGACACGCCACAGCTTGTCCCTCTTTTTGCCGTCACCTGTCACCTCACCCTCATCAACGCGAGAAGTACCTTTCCCTGCTAAGGCTGTCACTGATCATTGGCACAGCAGTCCCACGTTTCCAGAAATATCGTATTCGCGGGTAGCCGCGGGTGGTTTTTGTTGTGGGCCTGTGACAAAATTCGTTCTTAAGAATGAACCCACTCCATAGCATCAATTTGCGTGATCGAAATCAATTTTAAGGATGAAGTGCAAAGCGCACACAAAAAAAAACGTTCCTAAGCTTGTTCCCAGGGGTGGGCTTCACCTAACGCACGCATGCAAACGGGTGAAGCCAACTTTACTCGTGTAGAGTGTGTTTTGAGCAGACTTGTACGTAACGGGTAACGGGTAATTGCGTTACTAGTAATCAATTACTTTTTTGAGTAATTTGTAACGTAATCGATTACTTTTGGGGCCCAGTAATTTTTTGAGTAATTTAATTACAATTTTCAGTAATCAATTACCAAGTAATCGATTACTTGGAAACTAAAGAATCCACATTGTTCGGGACGACGCACACACACATATATGGGATGATTCACCGCCGCGAGAAGACAAAACCAACTGCCCTCTGCAAGTTCGGTGCAAGGCAGCTATCTTATCTCTAGGACTTTTCCCGCAACAATTACTTACCCGAGGACCCCGAGGTCAATTGCCACAGTGTTCCGCACGTGTAGTGTATTTTTGAGTCCACTGTCCTCTCCCCATTCATGTGTACTACCTATCCGTAACCCGGCCTGTATGCAGTAAGTTGGGCTGTAGGTTGTACCGTGAACCTGATGAGTCATTTGTGGGAGTTCCAGTTGGGACTCTTTTCACAGAACTCTCAAAACTCTCAACCTCTCGACACATTTTTCACAGAACTCTGGACCCCGATAACCTAATGCCACTCTTGTGACCATGAGCCCCTGTCACTCTTGTGCGGAATACTGTCGATATCACAACGATGTCGACGATCTGCAATGACTTGTCGCCGTGGCCTCAGCTATCCGGCATGTTCAGAGCGCTGGAGCGAAAGCGATATCTTTTTGTGGATATCTTTTTTTCTATATATTATTTCTATCTTGTTTTTATATCGTTTTCTCAGATATCGAAAGTAATTGGCAAAGTAACGCGTTACTTTTCAAGGCGTTACTTCATTACTTTTTCCGGCAAGTAATTTGTAACGGTAAAAAATTACCTTTTCGTACAAGGTAACGGTAACGGTAATCAATTACTTTTTTTTAGTAACGTGTACAAGTCTGGTTTTGAGATGTATACGTCGTACCCTGAACACGTTTTCTTTTTATTTCCCATTAGCAACTGCGGCTATGCGTACTGTGAACAGCAGGAGGCGGCGGCATGTTGACGTAAGCTGTTTTGTGTTGTTCAGCCTTCCAACTCTGGCTTTTACAAGTATGAACTAGTTGGGTAGAAATGAGTTGCTTGCATTTAGAATGGACCTTTTTTTCACACTCTGTTCAGTGAATCACGATCGACAGCCTCAGGCTTTTTTGTAAAGAAGGCGCAAGTATCGACGCCGGCGGCGCCATCTAATGAAAATGTGGGGAACCTTCTTCGGCGCCGTCAGAGCAGGGTGGGAAGTTTTTTTAATTCCGTGTTAGCGCCGCGAAGCAACTGTTGCTATGAGCGGCGTACAGACGTGGATAGATGGAGCGAGGACAGCAGGAAGTAGAGGGTGGGAAGCGAGTGGCATGCAGTTCGCATGGGCCAATAACAGTTGGAGCCTACCACGTATGACCCCCGCTAAACTTATCTTATGGTAAAAGTTCCAATATCCCACTGTTAAACTTATATTATCCTATCTAGAGATTAGAGGGAGTGACCAATAGCAGTTGGGTCTAGCGATGAGTGGAAGTGACCAATCGCAGTTGGAGTCTGTTAGGGAGCTCTAAAGATGAGTGGCCAATGAGAGGCTTGTGGTCAGATGGGCCAACGAGCACACCACTTGCAGTTAAATGAACCAATAGCAGTTGGTGTGTACTGAAGGAGCTGAGGCTAGCAATAAGCGCAAGAGATAACTGGATAGAAATGTGGACCAATTGAGTAGAAGGTTCCAAGTAGTACTAGTAGTAGTAGAAGTAGCTGCGTTTTGGAGCTTGCTGACGCCCGAGTTTGGGGTCTGCTGCCTAATCCTACCTAAGCTACCTATCAAGCTACACCCTCCCCCCAGCCAACATACAAGCGAAGAAGAAGAACATACTCCTCAGCTAGAAGATTCCAATAACCATGGCTATCTCATCTAGAGATGAGTGACCAATGAGTGGCCTGAAGTTCAATGGGCAGTTGGGGGAGCGACCACTTGCAGTCAGATGGGCTGACGAGCAGACCACTTGCAGTTAGATGATCCAATAACAGTTGGCGTCTACCGAGGGAGCTGAGTGACCAATGAGCGCAAGAGATGACCGGACCAATGATCTCTCTGATGCAGCTGAACCCATGCCCTATGACGCAGCTGGACCAGGAGTCTGTCTTCCCAAATAAAGGTTGAAATCAACACTTGTCGTGTCTTGTCTGAAGCCGCTGCCTTGTGCCGACAATTTCAGGCCAGCCAATCACTGTTCAGTAGGCTTCGCATGGACCAACCAGGGCCAGCCATCGGTAGAATGGACTAATCAGCGTGAAGCAGGCAGAGCTAGTAAAGAGTTGCGCCATCTGGTGGCGCTCAAAGGAGGTAAGTTTGACCAGGAGGCTGTTTTGCCAAATAAAGGTTGAAATCAACAATTGTTGGGTCTTGTCTGAAGCCACTGCCTGGTGCCGACAATTTCAGGCTAGCCAATCACTGTTCAGTAGGCTTAGCATGCTGAGCATGCCCAATGCATGCCCAAAGCATGGACCAATCAGGGCCAGCCATCGGTAGGATTAGAATCAGCGTAAAGTAGACAGAGCTAGTAAAGAGTTGCGCCATCTGGTGGTATGAGGTAAGTTTGGACATATGAGAAAAAGCCGCAGTGAAGCCGCTGCCATCTGGCGGGCGCTAGTGAAGGCTATGTTCAGCGGGCTTATATCGCGGGCCAGGGCACTGGTGAAGGCTATGTCCAGCTGGCTTAGTCAGCCAATCAGTGGGCTGAGAATGGGCCAGCGAGGGCCAATCAGTAGGGGCCAATCAGAGGGCTTAGAATAAACCAATCAGTGGAGCCGGTTAATTAGGGGCGGAGCTCAGCGATCAGCATGCGCCAATCAGCGTGAAGTGGGTGGAGCCAACTAATTAGCATAAAGTGAGCTACGGTAAACCAATCACCGATCAGTAGGCTTAGCATGGGCCAATCAATGTGAAGTGGGCGGAACCAACTAATTAGCATAAAGGGGCGGAGCTATGGTCAACCAATCAACGATCAGTAGGCTTAGTGTGCACGAATCAATGTGAAGTGGGCGGAGACAAGCCAACTAATTAGCATAAAGGAGCAGAGTTACGATTGACCAATCAATGATCAGTAGGGTTGGCATAGACCAATCAACGTGAAGTGAGCGGAGCTCATGGCGGCCAATCAAATGGCTTTGAAATTCGCTTCTGTTGGATTACAACTGGATTATGTTGGCTTAGAAATGAATTGTGTTGGCTTAGAACTGGATTTTGGCTTAGAATTTGATTAGAATAGGCTCTCTTGGATTAGAAACGGTGGTTCTTATACACTCTGGTTCTTATACAGTCTCTAAGTCTACTACTGAGCGACTACTTCATCCTGAAGCATGTAACCTGCTCTTTCGTACTGGTTCCCAGTATTGCACTCTAAAACCAGAACATTTGCCAATTACGCGTTAAGAACCAATCCCGTCCCGAATGATATCATTCTTGCGCCAGAGTGGGAAAAAGGGCATGAGCACGACTTTTGGGGCATGATGGGCTGACGCGAATTCCCACAAAGAGCCGTACACCTCCTGTTGTGAGCAAATTGGAATGGAGAAAAGGATAACACCCAGAATTCTAATTCTGCCGGACGATGTCGATGAAATAAAGCTTCGTTTTTGGAATGTCAGCGATCCCAATGCCATGAGTGCACGCGGAGCGGAGTTCAGTGTACGCTGCGAACGGGCTCGTGGCAACGCTCTATTAACAACAAGGAAACGAAATAAAATGCGCCCTGCGCTGTGACTGTTCTTTATTAAACATAAGACGGTCACAGATCAGCGGGACAAAGCAACATGCCACTTTAACAGTACCCTGCACTGTCTTTCAGGCAAGGTAAGCTGTAGTGTTTGGAGGAGGAAACAAAATGATTAAACGTCTTCTAAGAAAACGTTTATATACGTATACGTGCCGCTGTTACATTTATGCGAACAAAAACGTTTAAACGTATCCTGGGAAAACATTTAAATACGTATACAGCTGTTGAACGTACATCTAACACAACACGTTTAAACGTGTTTTAAGAAAACGTTTCATCTGTGAAACGTGTCACAAAACACGTTTCTTAAGAAAACGTTTAAACGTTTTGACATTTAAACGTTTACATAGAGCTCTAGTTAAAATACGTATAATACCGCCAGTCTGTTCCAACTAGCGGTTCTGCCGGCCTATCAGTTGTGCGGTTCTGCTAGCAAGCACTTCTGCTATGTTTTCCCGACATGCCCCTCTCCATCCAGATGGCGCCGTTAAAAGTGGACGCGAAATCCATTATGTTGCTAGGTCATCAAGCAATATCCTATTCAATCTAGTCCAATCCACTTTCCCGAAAATCTCGGCACCCAGTGAATACAGGTAACATAGAGCTTGCATAGCCTGGGATTAATAGCGAACTGTATTTTGGCTCGTGATTGGCCAAAGAGTTCAAAAAGTGGGTGGAGCTCCAGGTATAGGCAGGTCCCAGACCCACTTTGGCAATGAAAGATGGAAGCCACTGAAAAGGATAGCCAGCTGTAAGACTCGAACCCCCATCTTCTGGATTGCAATTTGACGCCTTGTGTGTATTTGTTCTTTATGTTGTTCCAGCTCAGAACATCAGTTCTCTCATGTCCCTTTGGCATACACGGCACTGTACCGGAGGGAACGCGAGCGCCGCGTCCAACAATTGACTCGAGGAATTGGGACGTCGTTTTCCAGCCTAGTTCGGTCTCCTTACTTCTCCATACCTCTGTTCCACAGGACGGACGGACGGACGGACCGTCGCTCGACTGTGGCTTTTCCCTGTGGAGCGGCCAGCTTGTGCCACCTAGCCTAGAAATGACACATTACTGGAGATGAAATTAACTTCGAATGCTTAGAACTATTCACACTGCCGGTGTTTGCATTGGCGAAAACTACATTATTCCTATGCCACCAATCATTCAGTCGGTCCTTTGTGTTTTGTACTGATTTGACGCCTTCCAAACGTTCTGGAAAGAAGAGATCAGGTCCCCCCTCAAGTCCTCCGAGCCCATTTTCATGCTCTGGTAGACGAGAAGTTTTCTACGTTTACGGCAACATACGTATACCGATGGCGCATCCCGAAACTACAAGTCCGCCTCAGCATTCGTCATGCTATCCGAAGGCCTAGTGCACGAAAGACGCCTTTCACATCCAACCTCCTCCACAGCTGCGGAACTCTATGCCATCATTTTCTCTCTACAACACATCGCTGATTTTACACCGCGGGAATGGGCAGTCTTCACAGACTCCAAATCTGCACTTCAAGCAATTGAAAATTCCGACATATGAGGCCCATCCGCATCCCTAGTCACAGATGTGTTAATGGCTTACCACACTATTTACGCAGCAGGCCACAGGCTAGTTCTCCAGTGGGTTCCAGCCCATTGTGGTGTCGTGGGGAACGAGCAGGCCGACAGCGTAGCAGAAGCAGCACTCTCCGATCGGAAACGGACCAGTATTGTTCTGTTGAGAGGAGACCGCTGTTCAATTCTCCGACGCCTAGTCACACCCCTGGCTTCCCGCCAATGGACAACCGACATTCTTCCCCCCTCTATATTGAGCAGAGTTGATCCAACGCTCGCTTTCCGCATGCCACGAAACACCTCTCGTCAAGATGCTGCATTAATCCACCGAATGCGCCTCGATGTGGCCTTCACAGCTCAGTGACGCTACCACTTGAGACAAGTTGACTCTCCCACCTGCTGCCACTGTGGTGTTCTTGAGGATCTGGAGCATATTCTTCTTCATTGCTCCTACTACCAACCTTCCCTAATCACACTCTCCGAGCCTCTTCGTCAGCTGGACTCTCGTCCCTTCTCCCTATCGAAATTGCTTGGTCCCAAGCCTATTCCAGCCCAGCAACGCTCTGCGCTCAAAGCTCTTCTGACGTTTCTGGACACCATCGAACTTCGATCGTTTTTGTGAAGCGGCTCGTTACTTTATTCCCCACATTCCCACCAGCAATGGGGTAGAGTATCGCAGTGGCGATGAACCTCCCCACTCTCCAAAGCCAAAATAAAGTTGTTGTTGTACTGATTTGAGGTTAAAGGGTCTCTGACCAGAAGCTGGAGAGCCTTTTCCGCAGTGGCTACCGATAGAATACACAAAAGCAACTTCATATACGAAAATTCATGCCTCAACACCTCGTAGTTTTCGTAAACTCGAATTTTGAACATCGCGGTTCACGCCGACGCTGGCACACCTAGCGTCAAACCAAGAAAACGTACGCATATATAGAAAACTCATCTGGTCATCCCACTGGGATGACGTCAATCGCCCATGCTCTCAGCGCGCAGAATGCCGTGACGTGATCGAGCACTACAACAACAACTTTCAGCAAGAACCAACATTTTTACGCCGATATACTGTTGTCACAATGTCTGGAAATAAAAAATATGTATATACTTCGAAATCTACGACCTGTTTTATAACTGCGATAATCCAATTAGCGACTTCCGTGGAGAGAGGAGCTACGAGGCTACGAGCTACGACGGCTTCCGGGATCCAGCGCGCTATTTCACTGCGTTAGCGTAGTGTGTGTATTTCCAAGTTTTCTTTATTTATATCTTTTGGAACAACGACCAATTTATCGAGGTACAGCCCTTACTTCATTTGACGTGCCTCAGTTGTGTCATCAAAGCGAGATTTCTCGGCGGGCATTCAGTTCCATACTGCGCGTTCAACCGCAGCGGCAGGATAATACCGCGGCGGATTTTGCCAATCGTATTTGAAGAATGCAGACTATGAGACGGACCCCTCAGTTTGAGTACAAAGAACCACCGCCTACAGCAGTCCGCAGTGCTTTCCTTGAATCGATATTCCAAGACTGTTACATCTGGACATGACGAGGTTAGTGTCTTCTGTATAATTTATACAGTGATTACTCTCCTTGTGAGAATTACGTTGTGGCATGCAGATGTTAGGAGACCATTTACGCAACAAAGAAACATACGGATTAAAGCAAATTGAAGTTTACGCACTAAATCAAAAGATTACTGTACAATTCTGAGTGTTGTTGAATGCAGCCATGCGAATGCAGTAAGCAACATTCACAGTACGTAAAATGAAGCTGTGTATTCAGCATCTAGATGTAACATTATAATTGTCACAGCAGTGTGCACCAATGTAGTTCATGATTTCCTTGGACAAGATGTGGAACCAAATGTTGGAAATACAAGGCAGGGATCAGGTACAAGTTTTCTTCAATTTGTTTTCCTTATAATATGCAGCATACTGCACATAGTAAAGAAGGGTTCTGGATTCTAAACCAACCCAGTTGAAATCCTTAGTTTACCCCAAGCTGTACTATTGTTGTCTAATCTGGGGAAACACCACAGAGGGCAACTACGATAAAATTGCAGTGCACAAAAAAAAAAGAAAGAAAGAATTCCTGGTATACGACAACCATGTCTACAGGTTGTCTACAGGTGCAACGTGCTGGACCCTCGTTGCAAAGAGGCCCAGCAGGGGTGCCACTACAATCCATCCATCCAGCCCCTCAGCTTCTTCAAGACATGCAAAATACAGTAGACAAAGCGTTCACTTGGAAATCAGACATTTACACAAAATTGCCTTGCAAATTCAGGATCTTTTAGCGCCATCCCAAACACTTGCCATTACGGTATGAAATCTATCACTGTACCACCTTACAAGGTTCCACTGCTACGGACCAACTACAGAAATCAGCAGAAACTGTTCCTCTTCCGAACAATTTTTTTCAGCTGATTGGAAATGGCCTTCCTGTGTCCAGTTTCAAAACAGAGTTACACAAACTTGTTGAAGTGTTATTAGAGACAGTCCACTCTGTTATGTTTTTTTTTTTTGTGTGTGTGTGTGTGTGTGAAAATGTGGACAGCTCGGTGCAATTGTGTATTTTATTTATGTGGTTGTGATTTGCAGTATGCTCGTAGTAGTAATATCTCAGTTATCGCATTTATATGGCTTTTTTAACAATGTTAGGGCGATGACTTCATGGAAGTGGAAGGAACAGGAGAGGAAGACATCTGGCAATGGTCATGACAGTTGTCCGTCAGGTACGGGACCAATTTCTTTTATAAATGTGGTATATAGCGTGAAGTTGTTACTAACCAAAAGTTTTTTGTTCCCTTTAAAGGAATCTACAGGTGGTGAGCACGCGTAAGGAATTGACATATCTCAATACAACTTAGACCTGCCTGTTGCACATGAGATGTGTGACTCCACTTACACGCACAAGCTTCTGCAGGTTCGATGCATGTATATTTTGAAACATGAAAGACAGAGTGCTAAAAATATATCTGAGGTGAAAAATTGAGCAGTTCACTGCAGTAATTCTATCGATTTACTTTCAGCATTTTGGGAAAAATATAGTGATGGCAAGATTACCTGTGCTGTACTGCCAGACCATCTGCTGTTGGAGTTCCATGTCCCAGTTATAATATATATAATATCTGTTTGAGGTTATTACATATTTATTATGCAAGTTTTGTGCCTGTGAGTTCCTGTAAATGTGCTCTGCGGTGATCATACTGGACAGAGAGCTATGCCTGTATAATAACAGTGACTAATGTTCTCCTGCCCATAAACCTATTCCTAGGGTACATCTGCACTCTTGGAAGCCACTGGAGAGGCATGTTAGCTTAGCTGAATTGGTAAGGGCCCTGGATCGGTAATACAGAAGATGTGGGTTCAAGTCCTACTACTAGCTAACCTTTCCAATGACTGCCTTCTTTCATCATTCATTTCTTAGGCACTTGATGCTTTGTATGTATTTGCCTTTTCTATGTGTTCCAGTCTCAGAACATCAACTGCCATGCTCAAAAGAAGTGGAATATGCCTCTGCAATCTGGAACCCATCCCAACATCTCTTAATCGACAAAGTAGAATTTGTACAGAACCGCACGGTTTGTTGCTCGTGATTATCATCCTTTTTGCAGCGTCTCAGCCATTAAAGCCAAACTCTTTCTTACTCCTTTGATTACCAGATGAAAGGTATCAGGCCTGGCATTCTTTCATAAGTTGTATTACAGTCACACTCCTCCCCACCCCACTTACTGTGAATATCCTCACAAGTTACTTCCAAGACTTGATGACTCGCACAAAGTACTTGCTCCACCTACACAAACAAAAAAATTCCTCTACTCTCCGCACCAGCTGATGGTGTCAAACACCTGCCCACATAGCATCAGAACAAAATGTATCGTCATTTATTTCCAAGTGCTATGATCGTTTTCAGATCGAATGAATTCCTTTGTGGTGAGTGAACGAATTTTGTTTGCATCATTTTGGTATTTGTCTTTTTTGGATAAAAAACCTCCCGCATTTATGTAAGTCCCTTCACAAGGGTCTTTAAGTAAACAAATGAAATGAAGAACTTCGTGATACTTTCATAGTTGGAGCATTTTAATGCATATTTTAAAACAGTGGCTGCTAAAAATGTGTCAGACACCGTTACAAAGGCTGCCGTCTGTATCAGGTGAATCATGATTTTTCCCAGAAGCCCAATAATGTATAACGCTGCATCACATATGCTATTTTGGAGCAATCTCTGCAGACATATTATGAAGATATTATCTGAGTGCCACAATAAACTATATGAACCACATTTCATGTTACATCATTTCGACTAAAACATGCCTATTTGAGTATTTGAGCAGCCCAAGATACAAATCTTGGTTCCTCAAGGTCTACATCCTACTCGAACTGGGTGTGCACTTTGCACACAAAAGGAAAATTGCGAATAAAAAAATGGCTAGGAAGCAAGCGAACTGGGGTTTTACATCATGCATGGAAGATTGAGGTTTTCGATAGTCAACTTGTGTAGTGAGCACTTCTGGAGGACAGAGCAGGAACCGAGGTCACACACAGGGTAACCTGCATAACAGTGTGATTTACTTCCACATAACGATCATTAAAATACTTGAGGTGCTTAAACAATACTATTTGGGTGCTATCAGACAGTAAGAGTTCGAACAACACTTACGACATATTGACTGAATGGGTGGACAAAAGGATGCGTCAGAACAGGATTGGATTTGTGTCTGTGGTGGAATTGAGAGCCCAATGTAATTCCTACTAGGCGGAGCAGGCTGATGAGATGGTGCTTTGTGTCAGGGGTCAGCACAGTGGTTTATCCAGAATCCCAAGCATGGAGGAGTGTTGAAAAAAGTTCGGGGGGAGAGGGGATCATTATTATAGTTGCATCATTACCGACATGTGTCTACAGCTGAAATTGCAAGGGCACCCCCTGTAGGGGGTACTTCCACCTAGTATCTTGGGTATTTAAAGCATGTAGTAGTTACTATGGGAAAGGCTTTGCGTATCCTGTTCACCGCGCAGACTGGTATAACGATTCTCTTGTTTTTTTTTTAAGTCTGTGCAACATCCATCTCACGAACTGTTGGTATGTAGTGTACGTATCTATTTCCTGTATCAGACACGCAAGCTTTGGACAAAGCTAAAGCTAGTAGGACGCCGAGTATTAATTCAGCTGCACTCTTTCTGAATAAGTGACGAACAATAACGAAAAGTTCAGAAAAACTATTTTGTATTCAAACCAACCAGCATGATTGTGCACGAGACACGTACGCTTCTTGTGAATATGAGCGCTAGGTTCGTGCTGCCCTCGAAGTTCTAAATATGCTACTTTAGGAGCAGCTCCTTGCAACATAAGCACTCGACTTCTTTCGGCATTATTATGCAATGAACCACTCCGGCCCCTTTACACGGCGCCGTCAAACATAAAATTTACACAAACTGTTCATGTGCTTCATCGTGATGGATGCTGAAAGCTCATCTAACAGTCTGTCGTTGGAACTTCCTCTTCATGCTGAAGTCGATTCGCGGCTCAACATTTCAAAGGCAAGGCCTCCAAACTCTGCTGCACGTAGCAGGTGCCTCTCAGGTAGCTGAAAAGCTGACTTCTCGATTCCGCTGCGCTTCCGCGTCCATATTGAAAAAGCACCCAGCAATACGGAGGTTGCGGAAACCGCCCGAACTTCCGGTGTGGACTTTCCACCAATAAACGTCGCGGGCGTTTGACGTCATACACATGGGAAAACCACTGCATAATAGCTAGAGTTTTGCGCTGATCGCACGAGTTGAGGGCAGAAATCGAAACCGCTTTTCGGCTCCTTGTTTGGAATAGTTGGCGGCTCCGCAGAGACGAAACGTTTCAGTTGTAACTTGGAGGCACCATGTAGGTTCGTTATCCATACAAACAAAGACATTGACCAGGTTCTGGTCAGAGACCCTTTAACTTCGCCCTTATCGTTTCGGAAACCTAGTGCTTCCCATAAGGTCACATCGTACTGCGTCGGCTGAATGCCTTTGCATGCAAGAATGACATGCTCCGCAGTCTCCTCTTCTTGTTCACCATATGCCGCATATTTTATCTGAAACCTCTGTTTTTGCGATGTGAGTTTTTTTCGTTCGTAACATCCCTGTCCTTGCCTCAAACAACATAGTGCTTGCTCTAGAATTGTCGAAAATTATCTGTGGCGGTGTTTCCCTTTTGTATTCCCCGAACACCACAAGTGATGGTTTCGCCTGCATTTTACTTGTCCACTGTCTAGCGACTTACGTCACATGACTTTTAGAGCGCCCCCTGTACGTCGCGCTCGCCGCCAATAGTATGATCGTTATTATTCATCGTTAATTTCTTAGGCAATTTGAGGCTTTGTATGTATTTGTCCTTCTATGTTGTTCCAGCCTCAGAACATCAGTTCTCTCTTGTTCTCTGGCCAATAGTATAGGCTGGACCGCGCACAGAGTTCTCCACAGCGTGGTCACCGGCCGCCATATTGGTGGGCCCAACGCATCCTGTCGTCTGCATGTCCTGTCTGTTCAATCGTGGCTGTCCGTATTTTTTAAATTTCTTTTAAATTAAAAGGTATGTCATGCCAGTTTGTTGCAGCTTTCAGTACACTTCACACGGACAGAGAAAGAGGGATAATCTTTCACTGGTAAGCTCTTTATTTTGAGGAAAAATCTGTTTATCCGTATCGCATGCATGCATCTGACAACTCAGGCTTGCTTGCATTGCTGCTTCGCTGGTGCCATTACGTACTAAGAAAGTATGTGTGGTTACTCCTATAAATCTCAAAACCGTGTATTTTCTATAAACGATGCGCTTGTGCTTCAGGGTTCCCCTCACAGTCGCATGAGCTGTGCCGAAGAAGCGGGTGCAGAACCTGCTCCAATATACCAATTTGTTCCACTGTTATCTTAACTTGTGAGGTAGGGTGGAAGTAAATAAACTGATGTGTTAACCTCGTAGTGCAGTCGCTCCTAGAGCGTGCATGATAAGTCATGCGTGTGCATGCTCTTCGTGCCCAGCGCTTCGAATTTATGTATTGAAATACTCTGACAGCTGAACAACTGCGACGCACAAGTGACAATAACGTTAATTTAAGATTAGGAATGGGGAGTTTCATAGCCAGAGCCCATACTCCATAGCTGGAGGTGATGTGGTGAAATAATGAGCCCAAGCTTCAAAATAAGGATCGAAGTCTTATTGTAGAACACAATCAGAGACCCTCGTAGAACATAATACGAATATGGAAAAAGTCAAACCAGAACCATACAACGCCAAACCCACAATAGCGAACTAAAACCGCAGAACACCAAACGAAAACCGAACAACAAACGAAAACAAAAAAAATATAAAAACGGAAGTACCTTACAATAACAAACAGTGTCATGACCAGAATTCAGGGACACCTCCTCTGATGCAGGTTCTGCCTGATAGCAGAAGAACGTGTAAGAAAGCCAACTTGAAAGAAAAGTATGCGGCGAGGAGGAAGGAAGATGGAATGAGACGTGGGCAGACGAGAAAGGGAATTTGTACATCAGATATCGCGCGCGGAGCCCGGCTATCAGCAGCAATTGCCCAGCGCAGAATGAAAACGTGATGAATCAGCTTTGATAAGCTTTGCCAAACTTTTCTTCGCTGTGCTGCTGCTCAGAGTTCTGGGGTGCTGCTCATAGCGTGTGGAACGGGGTGATTGCCACTTGTAAGGCTAGCCCTGGTTCATTTTTTGTTCTCTCTGTGGGGAATGGGGATGCCGTCGACGATGACCAATGTGTGTCCTGGGGCGACTTCTGAAGGAAATGTGCCGACGTATGTGTGACAGCGTCTGAGGAAAAGCCCAGAAATTATCCTACATTATGCTGAAAAGAAATTATGCTCTATAAGTTAAGGAAGCGAATTCAGTAACCGCACCTCACTTTGTTACTTGCACCTTGTTACTCAGTGATCACTGTATCGTACGCTTCAGTTTGTTCTTGGCCTTATCATGAGGACACTTCAATGCTTCCAATTTTTGCTTCCAATTCCAAATGAATGCTACCAATTCCAAATTTTGCGTCTTAGTCTCTTCCCGGCACCATCAAGAATGCTTGTCGGTTATCAACTGCCTCCCTTAGAGAAATAAAAATAAGAAAATAAACAAGCGGAAGACTGCTTATTTTCAGAACATCTAGAGGTGAAAGCAGAGTCACGTTCGGCACAAGAAAGTGCCGAAACCAACACTTCCTAATAATGTCGGGCATGCACGCTTACGTCACCTATATGGAGGCCTGCGACCTGCTTCGAGCTTTCTTCTCGTTCGTTCTTTCATTTACTTCATGGCAGCATCCACAATAGTAACAGCAGGCCTTCCAATGCGACGCAAAGGACAGGCCTTCTCCACATCCTGTAGGTGTTGCTCAAATAGGCGCTCGAATCAAAGACAAAAGGAAGAGAGATGCCCAAGCAGCACAATGTCTCGAGTGCAATAGTAGTGGACGGTATGTGTATTATCAATGTAATTAGTGCGGCCGTTAATTATTTTTGTAATAATTCCTGAAAACAAGCTGAGCGCGCAATTCCAAATTGTGGGAACACAACCCTGTGAAGTCTAGTCTGCAGGAATCGAAACAGTAACACTTCTCTGTGCCCTTAAAAAATGAGCGAAAATGCACTATCGTGGAGAGTTGCCGCGAGTTCGGCAGCCGCTCTTTCCTATCACCTTCACTGTCACCGTTTGACGATACTGACATCACGCTGTTCCTCAAAACATGGTGGCCCCCGCTTCCTAGCGTCCTCGTTGTTTTTCTCTCGTTAAAATCTGATACAACGCAGACATTTATTAAGCAGCGGAATCTGTGATTGCCTTTTTGTTATCTGCCAGGTTTTTACAGTAATGCATTTGTAGTTTTATTGCGTGACGTTTATCGCATCACATCGCGAACTGTGTTGTGCAGATCAAACGAGATTACGCGGAAAGAAAATCCAGTACGGCACGTTTTATGATAATGTCGACTGAGAAACAACATCGCTATTTCCCTCGCTCCATGGACAAAGCGGGCTGTTCCATGATTTCAGGAACAACCTGTTGTCAGTTGAGAAGTGGTGACACCGAGTCAGGGAGAGGAGAAATTGCCGCAAAACCCGAACAGTGTTCAATTATTTTGTATGTTCGCACATTTTTTTACTAAAGCGCAAAAAGGTTCTGTGATTTCGGTTCTTGCGGCGTAGGCCCCTCAGGGTTATGCGCTACATCTTTGCAATACGCAGTCAACGGATTTTCACTAATTATAATGATTTATCGCGAATGTTAGTTAAGGCTGCGCTATTTGTTTATACGCCACCACCTTTGAATTGGTCGCGTACGGAATAGATATATTGAACAACTTTTGCGAGAAAGTCATTTTCAAAGTCATTCGCGGATTTCATCAAATTCATTCAGTCTTACTTCACCTACCCTGTATGCACGGTATCCCAGCTAAATGTGATCATATTAAAAGATATATCTATCACTTCTTCCGAGATGAAATCAATTTGAGGTATAGCGTATGCTGAAGGGCATTCCCTGGGAGGGCATTAGCAGACTCCTAAGGCAATGTCTTAATTCTTTCAATAATTAACTTTTTAATTAGAAAAGCTACGAAGTTGTTCCAATGAGAAAATCTTATCTCTTCGGTCACCAGATACCAAAGCCGTTTTCAGAACAAAAGTCTGTTCGATATATCGCATGAAAAAAAATCGTGAAGAAACACCTTTTTTTCTCTTTATTTTGTTCGTTGTGCATCTTCGAAAAAGCGTCTTTCGATGACCCCCGATGTGAGAGAGTGAAAGAGCACAGTGCCGACTCATGCGTGGAAGATTGGTTAACTTGCGGAAAGAAAACAAAAACAAAAAATGTATCGGGGTGACTCTATCGGAGCTGCGCTTATCTTGAGCTGCATTTTCCGTCTTTTTTTTATCTTTTTCACGGACGCAAGAGGCGACAGTGTGCTCTTTCATTCTCTGGTGTTGGGGGCGAAGGAAAGACGCCCAGACTTGTGCCCGTTACCAAAAAATAGGAACTAAATACCGTTACCCGTTACTTCAGAAAAAAGTAACTAAATACGTTACTCGTTACCAACATACAAAAGTAACGAGTTCTCGTTACTCACAGGTAACGAGTTACTTTTTCGTTACCGCCGCATAGTTAAAGGAGCCAACAAACATGCCGTCACTTGCCTTCAACTCATTATTAATGAGAAATTGCACTTTACAAGAAGCTGATACTCGAAATTTACATCAGTGATCTTCGTTCTCTTTCGTGTGATGGCATCTGCTGCCGAAGTGGGGGTGACCGGAGGTTATGAAAACACAAGAAAAGACACCGGTTTCCGTGCCACCGATCACCAACGGTTCCCAAAAGCAGACCAGGGGCTGCGTCATAATTTAGGGCTCTCGGAAGCTTAGCAAAGACAAGAAAAGGCTAGAAGTCGAAACGCGTTTTTTGTAGCCCTATTGGTACCCGTCCTCGGGAAGGAGTGATGGTCGGAGATTACGGAAACAAGAGAAAAGACAAGGGCCTTCGTTGAAGACGATTCAGCACGTCAACAACACATCCAACGAGGGACTGCAATAATACTTTGAGTCACACGTGGTCGTGGATCACGCAGGTCCACGCATTGCGCCATACGGAGTGCCGAAATGTGTTCTCCCGCGCTGAAGAAAAGGAACGAGTAACGTTAGTAACGAGTTACCAATTTTTGTAACGGATTCCGTTACTATTACCATTTTTTTAAAAGTAACTGAGTCGTTACTTCGTTACCAAAAAAAGTAACCGTTACCAAGTAACGAGTTACTTGTAACGAGTTAGGCACAACTCTGAAGACGCCACTCTAGAGATGCGTAATAAATAAAATAAAGAAATGGTGTTCCTTCACGATTTTTTCTTCTGCGAACGATCTATCGAACGGATTTTTGTTCTGATAACGGCTTTGGTATTTGGTGACCGAAGAAGTCAAATGTTCTCATTGGAACAACTTCGTAGCATTCATAATGAAAAAGTTAATTGTTGAAAGTTAGTTAAGACATTGCCTTAGAAGTCTCCTAATGCCTTCCTAGAGAGCGCCCTTCAGCATATGATATATTGCAATTGATTACATCTCGGAAAAAGTTATAGATATACTTTTAAAAAGTATGGTAATATTTACGTGGGACACCATGTATATGACAATAAACACGCATGGTATTTTTAACATATTCATTATTTTGCTATAAGAACGAGTTAACCCGTAAGGAGGTTACGGCCTTGCACAATGCTGCATGAGAACGAAAATTTTGGCGAGGTACAGAATAAAGGAAGTTTAAGCCACATGTCCGGAATTTATGTTAAATGATTGAAATACATCTACACTGCGAAAAGCATGCGCAGGAATTTCTTCACCTTAATTCCAATTACCATTAGAACGAGTCAAAGCTGACCCGCATAATTGGCTCCGTCGTCATATTGACCTCGAATGAAAATTTGGTGAGTTGTGTCTTTACAGGGAACAACGGACCTTTAAGCCACATGTTCGATCTACATTACATAAAAAAATCTACATTACGAAAAAACATGCTTGTAACTTTGTGCATCCTATTTAGTTTCACCATTATAGAGCGCGTCCAAGTTGGCTTTCACCAGGACTCCGTCGTCATATCGATCTCGATGAATGAAAATTTGATGAGTTCCGCCTTGACAGGGAACAAAGGACGTTTAAGCCACATGTTTGGAATTGATGGTAAATGATGGACAAGCGTCTACACTACAACAAATACGCGTGGCACTCTGTGCATTTCAATTAGTTTCGCCATTATAACGCGCTAAAGTGTACCTGCTTGACGATTCCGTGTCAGGTCGACCTCTATCAATGAAAATTTGGTGAGTTCCGCCTTGACTGGGAACAAAGGACGTTTAAGCCATATCTTTCAAACTTATGGTAAATGATGGACAAGCATCTACACCACAACAAACACGCGTGACACTTTGTGCATTTCAATTAGTTTCGCCATTACAGAGCGTTAAAGTGTACCCGCCTGACGATTCCGTGTCAGGTCGACCTCTATCAATAGAAATTTGATGAGTTCCGCCTTGACAGGGAACAAAGGACGTTTAAGCCACATGCTTGAAATTTATGGTAAATGATGGGCAAGCATGTACACTACAACAAACACGCGTGGCACTTGGTGCATTTCAATTAGTTTCCCCATTATAGCGCGTTAAAGTTAAAGACTCTTTTGGCAGCGGTGCAGCTGTGTGATACACGTCCAAGCGTCTTATTCTGAATTGCAGATCTCGAGTTGCCTGTCTGGGAACATCACACCTATCTACCAGCGCTTGACTTCGGCAGGGAACAACAACAATATCTCGGAGCGCAGCAACAGGATACGCCCACCAATGTTTGGAATGAACTGTTAAAAGCCGGATTACGGACCCGACGCACTACTCTTTTGGCAGCGGTGCAGCTGTGTGATACACGTCCAAGCGTCTTATTCTGAATTGCAGATCTCGAGTTGCCTGTCTGGGAACATCACACCTATCTACCAGCGCTTGACTTCGGCAGGGAACAACAACAATATCTCGGAGCGCAGCAACAGGATACGCCCACCAATGTTTGGAATGAACTGTTAAAAGCCGGATTACGGACCCGACGCACTACTCTTTTGGCAGCGGTGCAGCTGTGTGATACACGTCCAAGCGTCTTATTCTGAATTGCAGGTTGGTTTGATTTTTATATTCCGTGTTTGCACCTGAGTACGCTGTGCCGCTGCCTGAGAATTTGTTGTCATTGAAGCTACGTGCATGATATTTGATTGCTGACTTCCTGCATATAAATATGGCCAACGTAGCACAGGTAAAGGAAATTCATAAGGCCATAGCCGATCTGACTGCTCAGTTCAGTCAACTAACTAAGCATGTGACAACAGAAATAACCAATGTCAAGTCTCTTCTTGAGAAAGAACGCTTAGAATTGTCCACTTCCATGCAATACATGAGCGATTCATTTGAAGAAATGAAAACTGCGTTTAAGTCCGTTCAAGAAGAGACGGCTGCGTTAAAAACGGAAGTTGCACAAGTTACAAGTAAAAACTGTTCCCTGGAACGTGAACTGTCTGTGCTCCGGGCCGAGGTGGTTAGTCTTAAGCAGTACTCACGCAGGAACAATGTGGAAATAAGAAACTTTCCGTTGAGGCCTAACGAGAACAGCACCGACCTAGTTTGCGAAATAGCCACAAAACTGGGTGTAGATTTATCACCAGACGCAATTGAGGTTGCTCATAGGGTGCCTACGCAGGACCCGTCAAAGCTCAATATTATTGCTCGGTTTTTCTCTCGAGAAGCTAGAGATTCGTTAGTGTCTGCGTCAAGGCGTAGGCGACTGACCACTTCGGACTTTGGGTATGAGCACAACGAGCCAGTCTATGTTAATGAGCACCTGTGTCAAGAGCTTAAGCTTCTTTTGGGAAAAACTATCCACGAAAAAAAAGAAAATAAGTGGAGGTATGCATGGGTCAAGGACGGAAAGATATTCGTCCGTCGAACTGAGAATTCTAAAGCTGTCCAGATTCAGTCTGAAAAAAACCTACGGGAATTACAGCTGTCACATTGTGTGTAATTTTGTTATATGCTATTTTGTTGCCTACTTCTAAACTGTTTACATGGATGATATTGTATCGATTACTGAATTGAACAACCTGTCCAATGGTACTATGTTTAAGCTATTAAATTTGAACATAAGGAGTGTTCGAAAGAATTTCGATCAACTAGTTGCTCTATTGTCCACGCTAACTTTTAAATTTGACGTTATAGCTCTAACGGAAACATGGCTAATGCGAGATGAGTGTTATCACCTTCATGACTATGTGTTCTATTCTCAACCCCGATTGTTACAGTCCCGACATAGAGGAGGCGGTGTCGGCCTATTTGTGCATAAAAATGTGAAATGTAATCTCCGAGCTGATATCGTTCTTGAGATACCAGGATTCTGTGAGGCTCTCTTTTTAGAATTGCCAGGTAGTGTTATAGTCGGAGTGGTTTATCGAGCTCCGAGGTGTAACATATCGATATTTCTTGAAGCGTTTGAAAACACATTGTTTACAATTGCTGCGTTGAAGAAACGGGTGTTTATCGCCGGGGACTTTAACATTGATACCTTACACGATGGCGGTGCTGCCTATGAATGTCTGTTTTCTTCTTTCGGTTTCCGTAATTTAATCAACTCTCCCACACGTGTTACAGCCTGCACAAGATCTGCCATAGATCACATTCTTTCTAATATTGAAAACGCTGACGATTATTCCGGTGTTTTGAATTATGATATCACAGATCATTACCCTGTGTTTACTGTTATCCCAAATATGGACCTGCGTCATAATGTCACCAGACCATCTAAATATCACATTAACTATTCACGACTACGTCAGCAACTCTCCTGTATGGATTGGTCATTGATGTGTAACACAGACGTTAATGTTGAATTAGACGTATTTGTGGCCCTCGTGAGAAGCGCTATATATGATTCAAGGAAGATGGTAGGCAAGGCGTACGACGCACCACTTTGTCCTTGGATGACAGATAGAGTTTTGAACATTCTAAAGATAAAGCAAAAATGGTATCGCAAATTTAGACAACACAAGGATAACGCATATTATTTAAACAGGTACAGATACTACAGAAATTTAGTAACTAAGGAGTTGCGCCAAGTGAAATCAAAGTATTACCATGACATTATATCTCGCTCTCATGGGGATAGTAAGCAGATGTGGAAAATTATCAACTCTGTAATTGCTACACCAAAAGTTCAGGTCCTCCCTGACAGAGACAGAGCTGGGGTTACACATCAAGAATTGTGTAAGAATTTCAATCATTACTTTGTCTCGATAGGGCAAAGTCTTGCCCATGCTTTTATTGGAAATGGAGATGGAGAGCTCGCAGAGCAAATAGTACAAACTCCTAGTAACAGCTTTGTTTTTGAACCTATTGATGTACAGGAGGTAATCGGCATAATCCACAGCATGAAGTCCAATACAGCAATGGGTGTTGATAATATTAGTGTCTCGATAATTAAGAGGCTGGTGGACATACTTAGCCATCCGTTATGTTATCTTTACAACCACTCAGTCTCATTAGGGGTTTATCCCGATGCTTTGAAAGTTGCTAAGGTTGTTCCGATATTTAAAGGTGGTGATAAAGATGTTCTTGAAAATTACCGCCCTATCTCTGTTCTTAACACAATAAATATAATATTCGAAAAAATAATATGTAAGAGAGTGACCTCCTTTCTTGAAAAGTATGGCGTGATTAGCGACAGTCAACATGGTTTTAGAGCGCGCAGATCCACTGCAACAGCCACTTTAGCAGTAAGCCAGTTTATCAACACTGCTCTCAATGACAGAAAACTTGTGCTGGGGCTGTTTCTAGATTTAAGAAAAGCCTTTGATACTGTCAATCACGCTATACTGTTGGATAAATTAAACTCGTACGGATTTAGGGGACACATAAATAGCTTCTTCCGTAGCTACCTGTCAGGACGTAAACAGCTGGTGACTATCGATGGGACATCATCTGCGTATTTGGACATAAATGTCGGTGTACCGCAGGGCTCTGTGCTGGGGCCGATACTGTTCGCCCTATATGTAAATGATCTCCCAAACGGCTTAAAAGTCTTTACTTCTTACCTTTATGCAGACGACACATGCTTATTTATATCGAGCCCAACACTTGAGGATATCTCAGACACCATGCAAGGAGATTTGCGTGCACTCGAAAGATGGTTGCTTCGTAATCAGCTAACCTTAAATACAAATAAAACCACATTTCTTATATTTCACTCTTTTAAAAGTCCGATAGACACCAGCAGCTTTCAAATGAAGTTGTGTGATAGCCCCATAACACAGTTTAATCAGGTTCGGTACCTGGGCATAATACTTGATAACACACTATGTTGGAAGCCACATATAGAGTCACTTAGAAGAAAATTGGCATATGGCTGTCATTTACTCATCAAGTGTAGGCACATATTTCCACTGCACGTAATGAAACTGTTGTACTTCTCTTTTATACAGAGTCATCTCACCTACTGTTTGGAAACATGGGGTAGTACATACCATACATATTTAAGGGTACTAATAACGTTACAGAAACGTGCGGTTAGGATTATAACAGGTACCAATAACCGCTCCCCGTCCAAGGTACTTTTCAATACCCTGCAGTTTCTTACCTTGGAGCAGTTAGTGGTTCAGCGATGGGCTCAAATAATGAAAAACGTAATCAGAAATAACATTCCAATTGACGTCTCCAGCCTGCAGCAACCGCGCAGACCAACTAGGATGCAAACAGATCAAAAGCTTATCATTTCAAGAGCAAATAATGTCTATGGTACCAGGACTCTTCAGCATTTGGGAGTGCGCATTTGGAACCAGTTGCCGATAGAAGTAAGAAACACCCAGCTGTTCTCAAAATCATTACAGGACTTCATTCTGTCGGAGGATCGAATACATATATGGTAAATCCGTAATATGCCGATTACAACCAATAGTCGCTGTATTTTGCAGTGAATGTACTTTGTGGTTATATGCTGTACTTTGTGGTTATGTGCTGTACTTTACAGTGATTTTTCTAGACATTTCTTTTTTTCTTTTTCTTTTTTGCTGTCACTGTTGCCAATGTCATTGATGAACATCTTTAGTGGACCCATCACTAGCTTCTGCTAAGGGACCACTCAGTTGTTGTGACCTTTTAACTTGAAGAAATGACCCAATAAAATCAAAATCAAAGTGTATCCGCGTGACGATTCCGTGTGAAGTCGACCTCTATCAATGAAAATTTGATGAGTTCCGCCTTGACAGGGAACAAAGGACGTTTAAGCCACATGTTTGAAATTGATGGTAAACGATTGACAGGCATCTACACTACAACAAATACGCGTGGCACTCCGTGCATTTCAATTAGTTTCGCTATTACAGAGCGGTACAGAGCGTTAAAGTGTACCCGCACGACGATTCCGTGTCAGGTCGACCTCTATCCATGAAAATTTGATGAGTTCTGCCTTGTTTGGGAACAAAGCAGGGATGGGCAGTATTTAAATACATTGTAATTAAAATATATATACATGTATTTATATTTTGTATTTAAATACAGACTCGAAAAATGTATTTATAATTATATTTAAATACCAATTTTTTGGTATTTATTCTTGTAAATACTTTATAAATACTCCTAAATACAGTACACAGGGTGTTTGCTCTAACGTGTCCAGATATTTTACTTAAAGCAAGCGATAAAAGAGAAACCAGCGATACTTTTCAGCTACTTGACTAAGAAACACGAGCTACTAGTGAGGCAGTACTTGTTTCTTACTCAAGCAGCAGAAAAGTACCACTTGCTTTTCTTGTATCGCTTGCTTTAAATATAATTTCTGGACACGTTAGAGCAAACACCCTGTATACTGACTCATATCCTAAAGTCGCCTTGCTTTTGACCTTTCGGGAAGAAGGGCATGTTTGGGGCGCAGTTATGCCGTGTTTGCGCTAGCATGCGCAAGCGACAAACCATTTTAGATGGCAAGTTTTTCACTGTTGTTGCGGACAGACGGTCGCGGCTACCCAATTACCGTGTTGTACGAAGCATCTTCGTCAAATTTAATTCATGGATTTTTTCATCGGCACTTGTGGAGATGCTGTTCTCCTTTACGAATTTGATTGTACGGCCGAACAGAATATGCCTAAAAGACGCTGTCTTCGAGAAACTTCTAACATTAAAATCACCATGAAAGTCTAACAAATAAATGCTATTGTTCGTTGCTGATTTGTCGTTATGATCATCGTTATTTCTGTAATTCCAGATGACATTTTCCTCACAGTATTTATGGTAGTAGTTGCGGTATTTAAATACTGTATTTATATTTTGTATTTAAATACTCATGTTGAAAAGTACTTACGAAGAGTATTTAAATACCCCTTTCAACAAAGTATTTTGTATTTATGTTTAAATACTCAACAAATGGATTTGTGCCCATCACTGGAACAAAGGACGTTTAAGCCACATGTTTCAAATTGATGGTAAATGATGGACAAGCATCTACACTACAACAAACACGCGTGACACTTTATGCATTTCAATTAGTTTCGCCATTACAGAGCGTTAAAGTGTACCCGCCTGACGATTCCGTGTCAGGTCGACCTCTATCAATGAAAATTTGATGAGTTCCGCCTTGACAGGGAACAAAGGACGTTTAAGCCACATGTTTGAAATTGATGGTAAACGATTGACAGACATCTAAACTACAACAAATACGCGTGGCACTCTGTGCATTTCAATTAGTTTTGCCATTACAGAGCGTTAAAGTGTACCCGCGTGATGATTCCGTGTCAGGTCGACCTCTATCAATGAAAATTCGATGAGTTCCGCCTTGACAGGGAACAAAGGACGTTTAAGCCACATGTTTCAAATTGATGGTAAATGATGGACAAGCATCTACACTACAACAAACACGCGTGGCACTTTGTGCATTTCAATTAGTTTCCCCATTATTGCACGTTAAAGTGTACCCGCGTGACGATTCCGTGTGAGGTCGACCTCTATCAATGAAAATTTGATGAGTTCCGCCTTGACAGGGAACAAAGGACGTTTAAGCCACATGTTTGAAATCGATGGTAAATGATTGACAGGCATCTACACTACAACAAATACGCGTGGCACTCTGTGCATTTCAATTAGTTTCGCCATTACAGAGCGTTAAAGTGTACCCGTACGACGATTCCGTGTCAGGTCGACCTCTATCCATGATAATTTGATGAGTTCTGCCTTGACTGGGAACAAAAGACGTTTAAGCCACATGTTTCAAATTGATGGTAAATGATGGACAAGCATCTACACTACAACAAACACGCGTGGCACTTTCTGCATTTCAATTAGTTTCCCCATTATAGCGCGTTAAAGTGTACCCGCGTGTCGATTCCGTGTCATGTCGACCTCTATCAATGGAAATTTGATGAGTTCCACCTTGACAGGGACAAGGACGTTTAAGCTACAGCTCTTTTCCCTGAGATGTTTGCATTCGTTACAGGTCCGAAATTTATGGTAAATGTGTCATGTATCAGCGCTACAACAAACACGCGTGGTAATTCGTTCACCTTAAATACCCTTACCATTAGAGCGCGTCAAAGTTGACCCACATAATTGATTTCGTTCTCACATCGACCTGGAGTTCACAGTCAAGAAAGGGCGTTTATGCCACAAGTCCTAAATTTATTTGAAATGATTCACAATAATCTACATTACAACAAACGCGGGCGGTATTGTGCAAAACGGGGATTCCTGTAGCGGTGAAGTAAGTGGGAGTGCAAGGAGAAGTCATCTGCTATTCACATATCAACTGCACAGGCTGTCGCACAGCATTAGGGCAACTAAATCAAACTGAAACTGGCAGTGTGATATAGATCCAGTGCAGCATTATTAAGCCAAAACTCTGACGCTCTTGCCCTGCCGTTACTCTCATACCTACCTCTGTTAAACTACCTCAACAACAACAAAAAAAAAAAGAAATTGAAGAAGAAAAAAAAAAAAGGCGGAGCAGATCGCGGATCGAACCACGGACCCCGAAAATAACTACCAGCAGCTTTACCACTGAGCCAACGATGCCACATGTGCTGCTACCAGGAATGAAGGTACAGACGCTTCGCAAGCCACACCGAGCTTGTCAATACCGTATTTTCACGCGTATTAGGGGCTAAACGCATGAAGCGTTTTTCCGACGTTTTCAGGACGCGCGCGCGCTCGGCGTGCGTGTGACCTCGTAAAAACCAGTTTTTCAACGCGCGCGGAGGGCGTACGCCGGAATCTGTCGACTACAGATATTCGCGCGCGTCTGGGCGCGTTTTCCGAGAAGTAGACAGAACCATGGCCGTCGTGCGGCAGACAAGGTGGCGTATGAGCACCTCGCATACATTTTTGGGACAATATCCATCACACTAAATTTACGTGAACATTTTAATGGTATCTGGAATGAAGGAACGCAGGAACCACAGGAAAGAAAAGCATCGGCACGTTCTAACAGATATTTGTGGTCGACGAATATACCAACAGTGGCGCGCGTCACTAGCTCCGTACACGTCCCATGCGTTTCGGGTGGTCGCCTCGCTGGCGTTTCTTCGCCGCGTGTGCAAGGCCATGGCGTACGCGGGACATTTTGACGCTGAGAAAACGTCCAATGCGTTTCGCCCTTTAGCCGCACCGCAGATAAGCCGCAGAACTCGTTTTTAGATACATTTTGAAAATGTTTTTGCAGATAAGCCGCACTCGCAGATAAGCCGCGGGTAATACGACGCGACTGCTTTGTGCGCTAAACCAGTGATACACAAACAAAATCAATAGAGACGCTCAACGCTCGTCGACGCCGTACTTCGTTCCAGCTGCCCTGTTCCCGTACTGGTCCGCGACATCGACGACTTTTAGTTTGAAGCCGCTGTCATAGCTGTGCCTCCGCGTTGGAGCCATGCCTCACCTCTAACTGCCGTGCCCGTGTCCACGAATGCTGCTGCTCTGGTCAAATGAGAACTGACGCTTAGCTGACCACGTTTTATCCCGATGTCAGGTGTATTGAACCCTTCCTGTGGGTCTGCCGGCAAAGAAGACCGTAGGGAAGGTCATAAACCCTGTGGTTCACATTCCGGTGTCGGCGTAATGCATAACAAAGGAGGTCAGTTCTAGTGTTCTACTAAGATCGGATTGTGCCCTTGTTACGTGTTTTTCGTGGATTGACGAGTTAGTGGTGTTCCAGGAGACATTAATCACTGTCACCCCTTTTGTTAAAGCTGCGTGGGGGAATGTATTCGGAAGGTCAGTCCACTCGAATGTGGACCCGCCCCTGTTCGGTGTTGTTCGTGCACTGGCAGGGCGGTCCTGCTCCGAAAAACATGAGGCACTGTCGGCCCTTTCATTTAATCCGGGGTATCGGGAAAATACCAGGGAAAAATAGCCATCAGATAAGCCGCACCCACGGATAAGCCGCAGAGCGTCCACGAAAAAAAAATCGCGCATAAGCCGCGGCTAATACGCGTGAAAATACGGTACTTCTTTTGTCGTGGGAACAAAATAGGAGCGTCCCACAACAGCGCACAAAGTTGCAAAGCGTACAAGACAAATTCAACTTTCATGTCCTACATGCGCATTTTCCGGAGAACCCATTGTTTTAGCCAAGTACAACAAAAATAGCACACCAGTACATTCTGCCATGAAGCCAACACGGCGAAAATAAGTCCTCCAGGAACAAAACTGTGACGCTCTTGCGCTTCCATTCCACTAGTACACCATCGATGGGCCTCTCACGGCAACACCCATGTGTGGGCTTTTCTTTCTAAAGCTCAGCCGTCAACAGATATTCTAACAAATCCAGGTGGAATGCATTGCTTCTATGGAGGGCAGCGAGTACGCCGGTCAAGCCAACTTTAAGAAACCGTGTCCCGGGACTATCCTTGACTTTGCTGACCAAAAGCGAGGGAGGCTCCGCCCCCAAATGACGCGCCAATAGGAGGACTCGGGAGGCGGAGCGTTTCGGCCTCTGCTCTTGCCTAATAGATGGCGCATCGGTAGCGCTCGGCTCGGGATATGTGAGCCGCTGTCGTCTGCTTCTTCCGGTAGAGCTACGACCTTGAAGCCTCTGCTCTCGCGTAAGAGATGGCGCAACATTGCCGCTCCGTAAGGGCACGTGTGGTCACCATAACTTTGAGCCTCGACCTTGAGACTGGCCGGTAACATACATTCCGATGACGCGGCGATAGCAAACCATAGTGCGTAGTTTTGACGATTATGCTTCATGGATATGTCATTACATTACCAAATTTGTGGCCAGTTCGACGTTTCGCTCCGCTCTTTTGCGTAAACATTGTCTGAGCTCATGAAAAATGAAAGAATTATTTGTTCTACTCCTCGCACTGAAATAAATCATTTAAAATAAATAATTGGCGCTCCTAAGGGCACGTGTGGTCACCATAACTTTGAGCCTGGACCTTGAGACTGGCCGGTAACATACATTCCGATGACGCGGCGATAGCAAACCATAGTGCGTAGTTTTGACGATTATGCTTCATGGATATGTCATTACATTACCAAATTTGTGGCCAGTTCGACGTTTCGCTCCGCTCTTTTGCGTAAACATTGTCTCAGCTCATGAAAAATGAAAGAATTATTTGTTCTACTCCTCGCACTGAAATAAATCATTTAAAATAAATAATTGGCGCTCCTAAGGGCACGTGTGGTCACCATAACTTTGAGCCTCGACCTTGAGACTGGCCGGTAACATACATTCCGATGACGCGGCGATAGCAAACCATAGTGCGTAGTTTTGACGATTATGCTTCATGGATATGTCATTACATTACCAAATTTGTGGCCAGTTCGACGTTTCGCTCCGCTCTTTTGCGTAAACATTGTCTCAGCTCATGAAAAATGAAAGAATTATTTGTTCTACTCCTCGCACTGAAATAAATCATTTAAAATAAATAATTGGCGCTCCTAAGGGCACGTGTGGTCACCATAACTTTGAGCCTGGACCTTGAGACTGGCCGGTAACATACATTCCGATGACGCGGCGATAGCGAACCATAGTGCGTAGTTTTGACGATTATGCTTCATGGATATGTCATTACATTACCAAATTTGTGGCCAGTTCGACGTTTCGCTCCGCTCTTTTGCGTAAACATTGTCTCAGCTCATGAAAAATGAAAGAATTATTTGTTCTACTCCTCGCACTGAAATAAATCATTTAAAATAAATAATTGGCGCTCCTAAGGGCACGTGTGGTCACCATAACTTTGAGCCTCGACCTTGAGACTGGCCGGTAACATACATTCCGATGACGCGGCGATAGCGAACCATAGTGCGTAGTTTTGACGATTATGCTTCATGGATATGTCATTACATTACCAAATTTGTGGCCAGTTCGTCGTTTCGCTCCGCTCTTTTGCGTAAACATTGTCTCAGCTCATGAAAAATGAAAGAAATATTTGTTCTACTCCTCGCACTGAAATAAATCATTTAAAATAATTGTACTGTGTGTTTCTTTTTCTTTTTGTAAGTAGTACGGAAGTATGTAAAAAGGAAAGAAATGTTGCTGCTTGTTCTACTCCTCACACTGAACTAAATCCTTTGAAATAATTATACGCTGTTTCTTTTTTTCCCTTTTTGTAAGTAGTTACCGAAGAAAATAATTGTACTGTGTGTGTGTGTGTTTCGTTTTTGTAAGTACAGAAGTACGTAAAAAGGAAAGAAATGTTGCTGATTGCTCTACTTTTTGCACTGAAATAAATCATTTGAAATAATTGTGCACTGTGTGTGTCTTTTTCGTTTTGTAAGTAGTTAAGGAAGAAACTGTTTCGTTTTTGTAAGGGATTCCGGGATCGAACGTCGTTTGGTCGAAAACTGTCGCGGAACATTTGGACGAAAGCCATTTAATCGAACACCGTTTGACCGAAACGGAAGCGGTCATGAAATAGAACACACAGACAACGTGACAAGATTAAGAAGCAATTCCCCAAGGCCCTGATACCTTCTGCATATTTCCTGCAGATATGTTGGAAAAACGCAGCGAACCACATGTCTCACGTTAGCGTGGGCGTAGGAAAAAATTGTCCCAGTTTGCGGAGCATTTTACCAAATGAAATGTTTGGGCGTAGTTTTAGCAATACGCTGAGACAGTATCAGCCACGAGGACATGAGAGTGGAGCTAAACGTCTAATTTTACTTTCAAACTCCTGCAAACGCAGTTTCAGCAAATGCAAATAAATAGCGGGGAAAAAAAAGGCACATCATCGGATCGCCTTCTGGATGCGAAAAAGTGGATTAGGATGAGGAATGTGTTTATGGGCGAGCGGATGACACAGAGTGAAATATTCCTTGGGATAACAGCATTTAGAACTGAAGATTTCTTTTGTTGTTTTCTTCTTTTTTGTTTCATCAACGCTCCAAGCCGACCAAATGTCCCGCGTTCGATCAAACAGCTTTCGACCAAACGACGTTCGATCAAATGTCCCGGAACCCTTACAAAAAGGAAACACACACACAGTGTACAATTATTTTCTTCCATAACTACTGACAAAAAGGAAAAAAAGACACACACACACAGTACAATTATTTTCTTCCGTAACTACTGACAAAAAGGAAAAAAAGACACACACACACAGTACAATTATTTTCTTCCGTAACTACTTGCAAAAAGGGAAAAAAAGAAACAGAGTATAATTATTTCAAAGGATTTAGTTCAGTGTGAGGAGTAGAATAAGCAGCAACATTTCTTTCCTTTTTATATAGTTCTGTAACTACTTACAAAAAGAAAAAAGAAACACACAGTACAATTATTTTAAATGATTTATTTCAGTGCGAGGAGTAGAACAAATATTTCTTTCATTTTTCATGATCTGAGACAATGTTTACGCAAAACAGCGGAGCGAAACGTCGAACTGGCCACAAATTTGGCAATGTAATGACATATTCATGAAGCATAATCGTCAAAACTACGCACTATGGTTTGCTATCACCGCGTCATCGGAATTTAGGTTACCGGCCAGTCTCAAGGTCGAGGCTCAAAGTTATGGTGACCACACGTGCCCGTACCGAGCGCCAATGTTGCGCCATCTCTTACGCGAGAGCAGAGGCTTCAAGGTCGTAGCTCTACCGGAAGAAGCAGACGACAGCGGCTCCCATATCCCGAACCGAGCGCTACCGATGCGCCATCTATCAGGCAAGAGCACAGGCCGCAGCGCTCCGCCTCCCGAGTCCTCCTATTGGCGCGCCATTTGGGGGCGGAGCCTCCCTCGCTCTTGGTCAGCAAAGTCAAGGATAGTCCTAAAGACTGCAGAAACACGGCAGAAGCACGTTTGGAATACATCAGCACATTGATTCCTAAGAAAGATGCATGCTAATCAGCAATGAGGAGCGTTTAAAGCGCAATAAATACGCCAAATCAAATCGCTTCCCATTGTTTCCTATGGGAGCAGCCAGTGCCATTGGGCCCTCCAATATGGCGGCCGGGTGCCGCACCTCTCTTCCACAAGCCCCTCTCCTATGCGCGATCCAGCCTTTATACATAGAGATCAGTTGTTGGCGCACACCTCTACCTCTGTCAAATGTTCTGAAATCAGAACGTTTTTCTTTTTCTTTGTAGTTTTCGAGGACTCTCGTTGAAGGTGAATCATTGAACGAATCTTTTTAGGGGAGGTGAATCGATTCACTCAGTTCAAGCTACTGATTCGTTCACCAACAACGAATTGAGCGATACGATTGTTGGCGAGCCCTTTCACCACCACGACTGCCACCACCACCCAGCCGTGCCTGCCCAATGAGGCAGATGTGGCCGTTCACGAAACCGTACGGGGGGCGCCAGTTTCCTCGGTCGGAAACACGGACAGTCAGAGCAGTGACAACCTTTGCCTACCCCGTAAGTGTACGCTGCCGTGTGTTCGGTGCATACGTTGCTCTACAGTTCTTTGCTGAGATAAACGTCCTGGATGGACCGCCGGTCAATTTAGGGCCAGTTCTCACTTGGTGACGCCCGACGCGGCGTCGTGAGCGGGCGGCGGAAGTAGAGGCGCATTTCCGCCACCTTGTCAGCGCGCACGATTTTCATGTTCCCACCACAGTGGCATTCCGTCGTCCGAAAATCAGGAGGCGTGGCCTTTCTGTAGCTGCGTTCCAATACCTCGCGCCCGCGAAGCCGCCTGACTAGGCAGCTGAGTAGACCCCTTTGCTTGTCACTATTGGAACAGGCTTGCCTAGCGCCTGTGGCGCCATCTCGTTGCTCGCGCAAGAAATGCGTACGGCAGCGCAGCAGGTACTAGCGTTTCCCGCTGTCAGCCATCCCGGCTGTCAGATGGTCAGGCGTATAACTAGACTGGATCGATGCGCACTAGGCGGTAGCCGACTGAATAGCGGATTTGGCGAGATTTGGAACGAGTCTTAACATGGCGGCACTTCTGGTTAGACCGCTAGGCAGTCGCCGGGGTATTGGAACGCAGCCTGTGTCACCTTATTGGTTGCCAGCTGTCGTTCTCGGCAGCTCTTGCCGACGTCGTGAAAGAAGTTCGGCATGGTAGTTTTTTTTACTCGACGTCTCTCCTCTCCCGACTCCGGAAATGCGCGTCTATTTCCGCCGCCCGCTCACGACGCCGCGTCGGACGTCGCCAAGTGAGAACTGACCCACATAGCATCCTCGATAAACTTGCTCTGGAATTGCCCCGAAACCACCGGGGTGCGTGACGCTCTGCACTGGCGGTGCCCTTAGAGGAGGCATTATCGAACATGAAACTACACCGCACTGGTGGATCTGGTGGATAATAGCGTGCGCCGCCCAGTGATCTGTGCTCGTTGTGGCTCGTAGGCTGCGCGACCCGTAGTGAGCGGCACCTGGCGGCCTGACTCTTTTGCGGGTCGTTTGAACAGATGATCACGAGTTCCTTGACTGACAGCGACAGAAAGTGCGACAACTGTGCTCAACTATGAATACAGTCGACGTTGTCGTCAACGGAAAAACACGTCGGTTAATGATGACACCGAATGAAATACAGGAATTAGTGTCAGGTGAGCGTATAGAGCGTGTGCGTCCGTAGAGTTGTGTCCGCACTTGGCTTATGCGTCCGCTATAACCTTTTTGCTGCGAAATAGATCCAGTGAAGCTGCAGGCTTTGCAGTCCAAATTGTTCTCCGACGACTTGTCTGTGGCTGCTGGACCTTCGGTACCCCTGGACGTAACAGATTCGTCGCCTTCCCACGGTTACTATAGACCCGGAAGCTTCAACACTGCCTTCACCATGGTCATTTTCGGATAAAACGCAATTGATACCCGACAAATGGTCCTGCACTCCACCGCGTTAGTTAGGTCGTGCAACCCATATTGTAATGTGTACAAATCAACACTAATGGGTTTTGGGGGTGCAGTATGAATGATTTCATTTCAGAGTCCGATCCCTCCCAAACTTGTTACCTGAATTTGTACGGATTTATGTTATACCTCGTTATTCAATTTTCACCACCCTCCCCGCCCCCACCACTATCGTGAAAAACTTTCCCAAAAACTTCAGGCTTTAATGTTGACCACAGTAACAGTTGTGTGAAGAACTACAAATTACACTATACATGATGGCCTATACTTGAGGGATGATATCGTATGAGGTTTCTTGATATGAAGTGCACGTCGATAAGTTTCTTCTTTTTTTTTTTTTTTTCCTGCATGCAGGTGATGAAAGCAGTAGCTGCTCTAAGGTCCAGAATTCCAGCTCCAGTCATCAGAACTTGCAGGCACAGCGAGAGCCCGCGGCACTTGTCCGTGGCTAAAATGAGTGGAGTGACGGTGAAACCAAGTTCATGCTAGATGAATATGAGAGGTACCTTAGGTAAGTGGGGCCCATGAAAGCATTTAAAAACAAAAAAGCTATGTGGGAAATCATCTCATGCGACATTGAACATGAGCTTGGCACTAGAAGGTCTGCAGAGCCAGAGTTGTGCCTAACTCGTTACAAGTAACTCGTTACTTGGTAACGGTTACTTTTTTTGGTAACGAAGTAACGATTCAGTTACTTTTTAAAAAATTGTAATTGTAACGGAATCAGTTACAAAACTTGGTAACTCGTTACTGACGTTACTCGTTCCTTTTCTTCAGCTCGGGGGAGCACATTTCGGCACTCCGCGTGGCGCAATGCGTGCAGATTTGACCTGCGTGACCCACGACAACGTGTGACTCCCTCGCTGGATGTGTTGTTGTCTTTTCTCTTGTTTCCGTAATCTCCATCACTCCTTCACAAGAATGGGCACCAATTGTGCTATGGCAACAAAAAAACGCGTTTCGACTTCTAGACTTTTCTTGTCTTTGCTAAGCTTCTGAGCGCCCTAAATTATGACGCAGCCCCTCGTCTGTTTTTGGGAACCGCTGGTGATTGGTGGCACGGAAAGTGTTTTTTCTTGTGTTTTCATAATCACCAATCACCCCGACTTCGGAAAGGAGGGAGAAGGTCCAGGCAAGCTGATATAGATCGAGTCATGGTAAGGGGCCGAGAGACACAGAACACGAAGGACGGACGACAAATTTCGAGTATCAGCTTCTTCTGAAGTGTAATTCCTCATTAATAAAGGGTTAGGCAAATGACTGCATGTTTGTTGGCTCCTTTAACTATGCGGCGGTAACGTAAAAGTAACTCGTTACCTGTGAGTAACGAGAACTCGTTACTTTTGTATGTTGGTAACGAGTAACGTATTTAGTTACTTTTTTCTGAAGTAACGGGTAACGGTACTTAGTTCCTTTTTTTGGGTAACGGGCACAAGTCTGTGCAGAGCAGTGTCCGAATAGATTTAAAACAATAAAGAGACGTACTGAGAGGCGAAATCATAACTGGTCGTTAGGTGCAGATGCTGTTCCGGTCCCCTATGATGAAGAGTTCAGGAATATTTAAGCACTTTATGACAGTCTCGAGCCTGAAGTTCTGAGGGGACCGGGGCGTGTCGTATATAAGCCTTCCTCCCAGTCAAATTGTAGCCAATCGACTGGGGAGGCACCACAACCAAAAAAACAAAAGACAGATTCAATACCAGCAGTACTGTGGAAAATCCATGTTGAAAAAGAACAGCAGAAAGAGCGACGACACAAGGAGAAAATGGAACTTCTTCGCAGTCTTCTGGCTTCACGAAGTGAGTTAGACGTACAGTAAAAGCAGTAATTTTTGGCATGTGCAATACCAGACAGTACCTGAATAAATTATGTATGTTTTGGAGGCAGTTTTCATGCTGGTTTTGTTAGCCACAGTGTATAACTTGTTCCAATTTCTAGGAAATTACAAGCATAGAAATTTCCCCAGTATCACTGATGTAACAGGGTAAATTTGTTGCCTTTTCACACACATTTATTTTCAACATACAGTGAGCTCCCCCAAAAAGTTGGGGTGGTAATAGACATATAGACGCACAATGTACATATTTAAGGAGTGACACTTGCAGCTTAAGTGCCCTGCTCAAATTCAGGGGAGAACAAATCGGGCGCTATTTTCAGATCTGTAACTCGGGGAGAAATTGGGCGCCAGTTGGGCCTTCGGTGTTATTGGGGGATTTTGTTTCTCCTCTTCTCTATTAGGCCCTTTCCTAATCTTTCTCCTTTTCTTATTTTTTTTTTTGGGGGGGGGGGGTGATCTAGCTGCACTAACCCCGATGGCGTAGTCAAGTGCTGACACACATGGGTGTATTTCTGAGAAAGTAAGTGACCCATTTTTGCATGTGTTAGGCGTGGCGACCTTTGTTCGTCTTCATTGGAAACGTCACTTGAGGTTTTCATAGTGAAGTGAATTTGATGCGTATACGAAGAGGGGAGTCAAGTCCTGTAGATCACATAAACAAAATACAGACGCCGACACTGAAGATTTTTGTTTAAGTTTAATTTGTACAAGCTTTCGCGTGGAGGTCCACGCTTCCTCAGGTACAAAGTGAAGTGGTGACACACATAAGTATATATAGTATAGACATATACACTGCTGTACAAAGAAAGGGAAGAGGAAAGGAGATATGGTGCCACATGTCTGTGTACAATGAATAGCTGGGCAGACGGATAGGTGACCTCTAACCGTTTAAGAACAGTAAAAGGTGTTGTTGTGAACAAAAAGGCTCGCCAACCCAGTTTGGTGGAAGGGGGGTCAGGAGTATGGGAAACGAGTGGCCCAGAATAGACAAAAGGGAAGGTTACGGATTATCTAACGGAGTACCAGACGATGACTGAAAGTGGGGATTCAAGAATTGTGCACAAATAAATATAGATATATAGCTACTAAATTTACATAAGCGGATATAACGAGCCAGGACTAAGATTCAGACCATTTGGTGTGAGACACTTGAATTGCGAAATTAAGTAGGACTCTCTATTCTTACGTTTAATGTCGGTGCGGAACCCAGATTCTAGCAATATAATTTTCAAATCAGTTTCAAAATCGTGATTAGGTTGATTGAAGTGAATGGCGACAGGAGTTTGGCGGGCATTTAGGATATCAAATTTGTGGCCATAAAATCTTTGTCTCATTGTGTTGGAGGTTTCACCGATGTATTGTGAATTGCACTTGCCGCAGAATATCAAGTAACAAATATTGGGTGAATTACAGTGGAGTGAATGACGAATTTTCAAACAGAAGTCACCCAAAGTGCTACGGGCAATGGTGGACGGCGCGATAAATTTACAGGTCTGGCACCGTGTACTACCACAGGGATAACAACCCGGGGAGCGCTTCATCGTGCATGATGACGTGAGGATGTCACGCAAATTTTTCGATCTACGGAATGCTACTAATGGGGGAGTGGGAAAAATTTCCTTTAATTGCTCGTCAGCATGTAATATATTGAGGTGGCGTCTAAGAATGGAATTGGTATTGACAAGTGATTTATGATATGTGGTGGATAAAACTACATTACTTAAGTCCTCTTTGCGTTTCGGGGTGAATAAGGACTCCCTGGATAGGCTAGATGATTTGGCAAACGAGTCATGGATGAGTTCAAATGGGTAATTTCGTTTTTCGAAATCAGATACCATTTGCTGGGCATGTTTTACAAAATCAGTCTGATCTGAGCAGATTCGTTTCAGGCGCAAGAACTGACCATATGGAATACTCCTTTTCTGGTGATTGGGATGATAGCTTTCATAGTGGAGATACTGGCGTTTGTCCGTTGGTTTCTTGTATAGTTCAGTGGTCAGCCTACCAGATTTACATGACACTGTCACATCAAGGAAGTTGATGGATGACCTTGAATAGTTACAGGTAAATTTAATTTTGCTATGCAGAGAATTGAAGTGATCAAAAAATGACTGCAGAGATGCCTCATCACCAGACCAGAGCACAAAAATGTCGTCGATGAACCTGAGATATATAAGTGGCTTAAGGGGGAAAGAATTGAGGGCTGAGTTTTCAAAACGACCCATGAATAAATTGGCATAATTAGGTGAAACCCGGGAGCCCATGGCAGCGCCATGAATTTGGACGAAGTGTTGATCGTTGAATACGAAGTTATTACAGCTAAGAACTAGTTCTAAAAGGGGGATGATAGCGGGCATGGGAAGAATATCGGAAGGGTGAGAATTAAGGAAGTGTTCAACAGCAGAGAGACCTTCGTCATTGGGAATGTTAGTGTATAGCGAAACGACATCCATTGTTGTCAACAAAATGTCAGTATGGTTACTGAAATGGTCATGGACAGCGTTAATTTTGGAAAGGAAATCGTTTGTGTCTTTGACAAAGGATGGGAGAAGGGGTGGGATGTGTTTGATGCAGTGGTCAGCAACTAAGGATAATTTCTCTGTCGGTGTGTTTATTCCTGAAATAATGGGTCTCCCAGGGTTATTCGGTTTATGAACTTTGATCAAAAGATAAAAATTACCTGGTGTGACGTTCTTAGGACGCAAGAATTTGGAAATATGGGACGGGATAAGTTTACTAGTGACGAGTTCATCAATTTTCTTATTAATAAGAAGACAAAAGGAAGGGGTTGGATCCTGATCGATAGCTCTGTAGAATGAGCGGTCACTCAACTGCCTGTCTGCTTCCGCGATGTAGTCGGATGTATTGAGAACAACTATACCGCCACCCTTGTCCGCTGGTCTGATAATAATGTCATTACGGGCTTTAAGATTTCGTAGCGCTATTTTCTCACAATTAGACAAGTTATCAGTGTGTACAATAGATTTCGAATAATTTGTCTTGATATCCTTGTGAACGGCCTTGATGTAATTGTCAATAAGGGGGCTAGTTCTAGAGGAGTCCGGCGTCCAGCTAGAGGGGTTTCGGAAGGGCGCAGCATCTGAGCTAGGTTTATCGTGAAAGAAGGTTTTCAGGTGCATTCTCCTACCTAAGTTGTGCAGATCGTGCAGAATTTCAAATTCATCAATATTACGATCCGTAGGTACAAAACTGAGACCTTTTGAGAGAACACCAAGTTCAGCCTCGTCGAGGGTCACATCAGAAAGATTAAAGACGGTGTTATGGCCAGCCTTCGTGGAAGATGGTTCAGAATTTATCACGTCACAAATGCCATGCGCTAAAATGGGAGATAGAATAAGATTATCACGTTTCGATTTTTTTGTTTTGATTTCGTGAATTTTCTTCAGCTTATTGGCAGTGAATTCAGAGAGATTAAGAACTTCATGTTGAGAGAGTTGGTTCGCAAGCTGTTTGAGCTGGTTATCAATATCTTTCAAGACGTAAGAACTTTCCTGTCTGAGAATTTTAACTAGTTGGAGCGACGCATTATTGAGAGCGGTAGCCCACTTCGTAGAGCTCAAGGGGGAATGGAATTTAAAAGACGGCGTGATGGACAATGATAAACCTTTGGGAATTATACGTTGAGATATACAATCTGTATAAAAACTAAAATTAGACAGGAATCTAGCTTTCCTAGCCACAAGTTTACGCGCTTTCAAGAAGGGCACTGAATGACGTTCATTGTTCTGTACAAGTCATTGTGTCCGGCCGGACCTGCGTTGTCTAGACTGCTTACGTGTTGTCATAGTGAAGCGACGGCCAACTCTCCTCTGTGCCCCGGCTGGAGGAGAAGAGCGTACTTGAGCAGACGCACCACGCGAAGTAGAAAAAGTCCTTGGTGAAGAACCCACGTTCACACAGTCAGACACCCCTGGAGATGCATCGGGGTGAAGTGGGGATCGCAGGTGGACTCCGGCACTATGGTTAACACACTCCGCAGGAGAGAAGCTGATTACGTTGTCAGCGGCTGGAGAAGAGGCCGGGGGACTGTTGATGGGTGAAGCTGGAGCTTGTGGAGGAGACCAACCAACGGACAAGCGCCAGTATCTCCACTATGAAAGCTATCATCCCAATCACCAGAAAAGGAGTATTCCATATGGTCAGTTCTTGCGCCTGAAACGAATCTGCTCAGATCAGACTGATTTTGTAAAACATGCCCAGCAAATGGTATCTGATTTCGAAAAACGAAATTACCCATTTGAACTCATCCATGACTCGTTTGCCAAATCATCTAGCCTATCCAGGGAGTCCTTATTCACCCCGAAACGCAAAGAGGACTTAAGTAATGTAGTTTTATCCACCACATATCATAAATCACTTGTCAATACCAATTCCATTCTTAGACGCCACCTCAATATATTACATGCTGACGAGCAATTAAAGGAAATTTTTCCCACTCCCCCATTAGTAGCATTCCGTAGATCGAAAAATTTGCGTGACATCCTCACGTCATCATGCACGATGAAGCGCTCCCCGGGTTGTTATCCCTGTGGTAGTACACGGTGCCAGACCTGTAAATTTATCGCGCCGTCCACCATTGCCCGTAGCACTTTGGGTGACTTCTGTTTGAAAATTCGTCATTCACTCCATTGTAATTCACCCAATATTTGTTACTTGATATTCTGCGGCAAGTGCAATTCACAATACATCGGTGAAACCTCCAACACAATGAGACAAAGATTTTATGGCCACAAATTTGATATCCTAAATGCCCGCCAAACTCCTGTCGCCATTCACTTCAATCAACCTAATCACGATTTTGAAACTGATTTGAAAATTATATTGCTAGAATCTGGGTTCCGCACCGACATTAAACGTAAGAATAGAGAGTCCTACTTAATTTCGCAATTCAAGTGTCTCACACCAAATGGTCTGAATCTTAGTCCTGGCTCGTTATATCCGCTTATGTAAATTTAGTAGCTATATATCTATATTTATTTGTGCACAATTCTTGAATCCCCATTTTCAGTCATCGTCTGGTACTCCGTTAGATAATCCGTAACCTTCCCTTTTGTCTATTCTGGGCCACTCGTTTCCCATACTCCTGACCCCCCTTCCACCAAACTGGGTTGGCGAGCCTTTTTGTTCACAACAACACCTTTTACTGTTCTTAAACGGTTAGAGGTCACCTATCCGTCTGCCCAGCTATTCATTGTACACAGACATGTGGCACCATATCTCCTTTCCTCTTCCCTTTCTTTGTACAGCAGTGTATATGTCTATACTATATATACTTATGTGTGTCACCACTTCACTTTGTACCTGAGGAAGCGTGGACCTCCACGCGAAAGCTTGTACAAATTAAACTTAAACAAAAATCTTCAGTGTCGGCGTCTGTATTTTGTTGAAGTGAATTTGGGAAGAAATCTGGCTTTGTTCGAATTGGTCGGAGGTCAGTTCAGGGGAGTGGGGGTAATCGGGAGGGACCGGATTTAATCTGAAAAAGTCACCTCCTATATTTACAGAAAATAAAAAATAAAACATACGTACAGTACAGCAACTACAGGTGGTGAAATGCATATAAGTAATCAGGTATCCTCTTCCTTTCTTCCTGACCAAGCTTCCTGAGTAGTCTGTCCCTACGTGACAGACCTGTGGTGCAGGTTTCGGTGACCCCTGGCATGGGTACATTACAGCACCCTTCCACAGTCTCATCTTCTACTGTGACATCCCCCCCCATCCACACACAAGTTGTGCAACACACAGCACGCAAGGATAAACTGTGTGGCCTTAGGAACAGTCCACATCTCCAAGAGCAGTAGCTGCCTGAATCTGTTCTTCAAGAGCCCAAATGCATGCTCTATTCTTACGCGTGTCTGGCTCAGGCACAGGTTGAAATTGAGCTGCTGGGGTGTTAGGTTGCCATAGTCTCTATAAGGTGTCAGTATGTATTCCCTCAGAGCGTACGCCGCATCACCTAATATGTGATACTTGTCGGCACAGATGCGGGCCAGCTCGTCCACGATAAAGGAACGTCTGAATGCTTCTGCATCATGTGTCTTTCCTGTGTGCCCAAGAAATACATCAAGAAACTTACAATCACTTGAAGACCGTACTTGTCACAAATCGCTTGAAGACCGTACGACTTCTTGTCGTGCCTGTTTGTGTATGTTGAAGCAATCTTGTGCACTGGGCATCTCGTCTTTATGTAGGTGCCATCCACACACCTCAACACATGTGGGAAACCTGAAATCTGAAGAAAAGTCCATTTATTAGTATATCAATTACACATCTACCACTGGCATCATACTGTAAAAAAAAGAAAAAAAAGCGTTGTCATTACCTAGCTCCCTAAAGATATCGCGCAGACAACTCCGAAACGACATATCTCGTGTGAATAAAAAAGAAAAAAAGAAGCGGGAACAAACTGCAATTTGACTTGATCATATGAAGTCCAGGCACAGAGGGTACCATCAGAGCAGAAACCTTGCTTGCCACCTCCCTTTCCAAACTTTCACTGCATGCTGCTTTCTCTTCTTCTGTCACAGGAAAGCGTATAACTTCTTTGCTGATGCTTTCAAAAAGTCATGCCACACGCTCGATGATGGCGTGGATAGTGCTTTACGCCATGCAGAAAACAAGAGCCACAGCCCGTTCGCTCGATTTGTTTCCTGCAAACCTGAAGCAATTTTGTGTTTTTATAGCGCAATTTTGGTTGGAGTACCATACTAGAGAAACGACAGCACATGTTCTTCTGCAGTCTTCGGAGCGAAAGGGTCACGGCCACATCCTTGTTGAAAGTACGGAGATTTCTCGTAATCAGCAACGACCTTGTAGCACACTCTTCGGGTCACACGAAAGCCCTGAACGTCTTTGCATTTGTGTAGTGAGGTCCTCCGTCAGGCATTTTGTTCCTGAACCCGCGCACGAGCTCTGTTAGCACAAAGGTAAGCGGCGTGTTTCGGACGCTTGATCCTCAACTCCCAAGCGAACCGAGAGGTGTTCTAGTGACCCGATATTTATCCGTAGTTCTCTGAAGTGCCTTCATGATGTGCCATCATCCCGCTTGCACTAGACGGACTTACTTTGTCGGACAATTAGATGAGGAGGTGTTACTGGATAAGTGACGTTCGTGATTTCTCATATGCATGTATCAGATTTTGCCTGCTTCAAATTGTGTAACACATTATCTCCTCATAGTGTTGTCACTATTGATGTATGTACACTTGATATTTGTAGTATATCTCTTTTCATACCTGTTAGTGTGGATCAACTTTGGATCAGAAATTAATGAAGCAGAGTGGCGTTTTCATTGTTTTAGCTTCCTTTTTCATGCACCTTTCTGTCTTTTAAACGAGTTCGCAAAGATAGTGTCTTCATTTGCAGCCAAACTATCTCACATTCTTACAATAAATCTTCCAATTTATTGCTTATTGTCACTTCATAATTTTCTCGGCATATTTCAGCCTTTTCAGCTTCCTCGTGCAACAGTTTATCTTGAATCAGTTGCTTCAACGAGATCTGATGTAAGTTTTCAGTAAGGATACCCTATATACATGGGTGAACTTAGAAAAGTAACCAACCTTTCCATTCTGAGGGCTTCCAAGAGCTATATTCTCTGAAGTCCTTTGGTGGTTTCGATAACGAGCTTCGTGGCGTCATTATTCTTCTCCTAATGATTATTATTGTTTGTTTCTTGCAAACATACAGGGTGTTTGTTTTTATTCGCTACAACATTTTTATTTAAAACTAGTAGAGCAAAATAGATGTCATTTTTCAGTTGAGTTATATGGCCAGGCGAACATTCGCTCGAAGAAAATCATGCAACTATATGATCACGAATTACCTAAAGTTCATTAGCTTTTTAATTAGGGGACTTCTCGCAAAGGCGAAATAACAGAACGGGATCTATTCGGCATCGAAAGTAATTTCATGTTGAAAAAAAAAGCACACAAACGCGCACGTGCGTTGAAATATGTGTCGCGGAATTTCGCTATGCAAATGAGCCGGAACATGAACTAAGCACGTTTCTGGCTCAGAAAGAGCGACATGCAACCCAAGGGGGAGGGCCACGTAATTTGGAGCGATGAAACTGATTGATGTAGGAGCTAATGGCCTGATAGACCGCTCTTCTACCCGGATAAGGCGAAGGTCGCATCGTTTCTGCGTTTGCGAACTGCGTATTTCTTGTTTCGGCTCATTTGCATAGCGAAATTGAGCGATGAACACTTCAACACAGGTGCGCATTTAGCACATATTTCCACATGGAATGTCTTTCAACGAGGAACATATTCTTTCCGTTTCCTCGCTTTTATGCGAAATCCCATAATTAAAGAGTTAATTAATCATTATTAGGTAATTATTGATCTTGTAGTTACAGACTTTCTTCCGGAGAATGTTCACCTGTCCATATTACTCAACTGTAAAAAACGGCGTCTATTTTGCTTTGGTAGTTTCTAACTAGAATTTATGTGACGAATAAAAGTAAACACCTGCATAATGCTTTCTTGGCTTCACACAGCCACGTACCTGTGGCAGTCCGTACAACGCCCAAGAACACCGTGTGCAAATTCAAAATATGGCATGTTTATTAGTGCAGCTGGTCCTTTATATCCGCAGACATTACAGGTTGTCCTTTAATGACTGCTGAATCTCTCTCACTGCAGCTTCACCAGTCGATTCTCTTGGGGTGTTAATGGTGATAGGGTCCATGGCTGAGGCATAGTACTCTCCTTCATGGTAGCACCAACTACATCCACAGTACCCGTGAAACCCGACATTGTTTTGCATGGGGGGCAGAGATACGGAGTCGACACACCAGCATAGTCCAATAAATCTGCTTTGAACAATGCTTCCTGACTTCCATGACTTTCATGACTTCAATGTTACATCACTGAAAATATCCTTTGCATCGTCTACAGAAACGAGGAAGGTGTTCATGTCCAGCTTTCCTTTACCACAATCTGCCTCACAGTTTGCGGCAGCTCATGTATCATCACGTGAATTGACCAAGCTGATTTTTGCTGATTTAACTTGTGCTACTTGTGTCCCATCGGTATTAAGTCTATAAGAGAAGTTGTCAATTGATGACAGGACCTAACCGAGCTGGGATAATGCTTCATACTTTGCTCCGTCCAAGATACCTTCAAAATTGTTTCTCTTAATTCTGTACAGTGACTGCCGGCAACCTCTTCTCTAGTGTTCGGTTTACACAGCATTGTTGCGCTTTATGAGGTGCTCCCTGGAAAAGAAGCAGGAGTGAAGGAGGCTGCGCCTTCAGCTACTGCTAAATGTTAATTACATCTTTTAGATTTTCTATTTCCCACTATCTGATGCACGACAGTTTTTCTAGCCAAACATTTCGCATCTGTGAAGGCACAGTGCGACTGAGAATATTACACCCAAGCTGAAATATGTGCTGTGATAGAATACAATATGTAGTGCATTGATCCAGTAAATTATCCAGATCAGATTGAGTCTAATTCAGTTTTGCGGGAATTCATTTATACTCATTGGAAAGCTCTACACATCTAATGTGACTATACCACAACAAACCTACACTCTTAAACCCGTACCTTTTATTGTAACTTTTAGAAACATGTAACTTCTATATAGACGTAGATTTCGAGATTTCTTATAGGTTACACCACTGTAACGTATATTTAGAGGTTAAAAGCGACCAAGGTCATGTCCTTACAACACGAATAGAAGTTACATCTCGGAAAAAACAAAAACAGCTTGTTGTAACTTATAAATGTACCCTCTACTCCGACACTGTAACTTCTAAGCGAAATCTCCAACGATAATTTCTTTGTTAGTTTCTTATCGTTTGTTTTCCTTCTGTTTTTCAGCATAATGCCACGTTTCAGCCTCCCATTCGAGACGACAGTTGCGAATCTACGCTGTTATTTTTCAGCGTCATCTATACGTCGACTACATGTTATCAATGCTGTATGAACACAGATTATAAGTTCGCAGTCTGGAATACTGATAGTATGTTTCTTTCTAAAGGATGGAAAACCATTGTCAATGGCCGCAACCACCAAGATTTCCGATTTCGCTGCGTAGCCGAGCCTGGTCTAGGTCTATCCACACTGAGAGCGGTTTCCTTGAAACGCTTAACGCTCGTCGTCAGTCCGTTAACAAGTGTAATCTGTTTTAACCAGTGGTTTTCCTCGCGTTTATCATAGTATCGTCAGGAACAACGGAAAAGCTAGATGTCGCTAGCAAACAAGGATATTTTCGGTGTTCTCAGGGGAAAGTGTAGTGAGTGCAAAGATTGCAAAGAAAATATAACCGAAAACGAACGTCACCACCGCAGCCCTAATTCACACACTCCATAAACTGGGTAAGTGTACATTTTGTGCTAGGTACGTGCTTAATTTGATAGTAAGAGCTCTTAGCGCATGTTTGTTGTGATTATGGCAAGCGTTTTGCGGTCCTGCATATGAACGCCACTAACGCTTGCTACTTTTCTGCTCTTACTTGCATTTTGCGAGCTGCGGATATATGCATCGAGATATATAATTCGCAGCTTCCTACTTGTTGTATTCTTACGATATTCTAAGACTCAATCGCGGAGTGAACGCCTTCCCGCATTTATGCTGCTTTATAGCTTGTGCTTTGTACGGATTTGAATGCTTCCGTAAATGTTACTCTCATTGCCCAAACTTTTGTTCCCAAGATCCCACATGCAGGTTCACATACCGTCACCAGCGCAATGCAGTACTCACAAACTCGTCCCAGAGCGCCTCCAACGGTGATAACGCAGTAAGGTAGTGTCTCCTGCGTTACTGTACACTCATATTCCTCAAGGTTGTGTGCGTTTTATGTAATACTGTATTGCCATTTGCGCTCGCCTCTGCAACACGAATGTGGAATAAATTTTTTTCTGCTGCAATTCTCCATTTCGTTGGGTCTGTTCAGCTTAGCAAACATAGGTCAGTTGTTTAGAGTCGCTGGCTTCCTCGCACTTTTATGCATTGCTTCTCACTTAGAAGATAGTTATTTTTTCCACATACATGGTAAAGCGACCATGGTTTCTCTTCACATCAGAATCGCACTTGTGCACAATGTGTCGCCTCTCGACAGACTTCTGTTTTTGTAATATACGTATGTGCAAGATCTCCTTTTCTGCTGGTTCATTTTGGTACCTTGGTGTGTTCTGTAAAGGTCTCTCCATATCCCACGCACAGGGTGTTTGTGTTTATTCGCATCACACCAGCGCTCATTTGACAGGTGGGTTATGTTAATTTTCGCAAATTAACCCATCCGTATTTACAAACATTTCCGACATTTCCTGACGCATGTGTTTGTAACTACGGATCGATTAATTAGCAAAAATTCACATAACCCACCTGCCAAATGAGCGCTACTCTGTTGCGAATAAAAATAAACATCCTGTATAAAAAGCCGCACGTTGGCGTAACCTTTACGGGCAGGTGCTGGGTTGAAGGCCGTAACCTCTAATTAGTGGGTTTCCTTGTAACTTTTATAAAAGGTACTGCTCAGAGGGTACCTGGTAGCTTCTGAAATAGAGGGTAAAATATTGCGATTTTTTACCCTTTACTAAAGGGTACCGAGTTAAGAGTGTACTGGCGAATCGAAATGGAGAACCATTCCAATGAGAAATATCCTGCTGAGGCTCATTGGTTCAATGAGACATGACGGGGACATTCAATGAGTTTGAAGCCACCACTTTTCATTACATCTCATTAACACTTTCTGTGACTTCTCATTATATCTCGTTAACACTTGCTGTGATTTCTCATTACATCTCATTAACGCTTGCCGTGATTTCTCATTACATCTCATTAACACATACTGTGATTTCTCATTAAGACTCATTGTATATGGCACCATTTTCAATGTAATATTTGTCCCAAATCATCTATTGGGAATGAAAATTTTCGCTGTCACTGAATGGGATTTGTGTACATGATATCCAATAGGTTCAATTAGATTTTCATAGGATTTTGAATGAGACGGTTTCTAGCAGGGCAACTCAAATTCGCAGGCTTCACAGCTCTATTTAATTTTTCCCTGCACATTGCTGATGTGAGAAAAGTATTGCATAATATAAATATGTAAGTTATATCCACAAATCAGTGTTGTGATTATATGATGTTCAAGCAGCAAAAGACAAGACAACCTTGTTTACATGACAGGACGACAGGTTGCTCAGAGGTTGCTGCTTGAACAACCATACAACCAACAACCGAATTTTAACACAATTGGTCAGTGCTGTGGACGTACATTACAATAAGGGACAATAAAAGATGACTACATAAACACTCAACTTCCGCAACCTTTATAATCAACGTGCTGGAATATGTTAGCTTGCAACCCCTGATATTGAATCAAAATGTGAGCCAGTATGGGCTCATGAACACACCGGTGTAACATGAGCAAAAATAAGACTGACGACATGTCGACAAGTTGCAAACCGCTGTTCCATCTTACAAATTTGTCGTGCACGTCTCGGTATTTTTAATATTTGTTAAACGTTTCCACATCTTTCATATTCAACGTACTGGACATCTTAGTGTGCAACCCAATATTGAATGAAAATCTGAGCCAGTATGAGCCATGAACACACCGGTGTAACATGAGCAAAAATAAGGCTCACGACATGTCGACAAGTTGCAAACCGCTGTTCCATCTTACAAACTTGTCGTGCACATCTAGGTATTTTTGATAAATTTTAAACATTTCCACATCTTTCATATTCAATGTGCTGGACATGTTAGTGTGCAATCCAATATTGAATCAAAATCTGAGCCAGTATGGGCTCATGAACACACCGGTGTAACATGAGCAAAAATGAAACTGACGACATGTCGACAAGTTGCAAACTGCTGTTCCACCTTACAAATTTGTCGTGCATATCTAGGCATTTTTGATATTTTTTAAACATTTCCACATCTTTCATATTCAACGTGCTGGACATGTTAGTGTGCAATCCAATATTGAATCAAAATCTGAGCCAGTATGGGCTCACGAACCAGGGATGGGCAGTATTTAAATACATTGTAATTAAAATACTATTTAAAATATAAATACATGTATTTATATTTTGTATTTAAATACAGGCTTGAAAAATGTATTTATAATTATATTTAAATACCAATTTTTGGGTATTTATTCTTGTAAATACTTTGTAAATACTCCTAAATACAGTATATACTGACTCATATCTTAAAGTTGCCCTCCATTTGACCTTTCGGGAAGAAGAGAGAGTTTGGGGCGCAGTTATGCCGTGTTTGCGCTACCATGCACATGCGACAAAAAATTTTAGATGGCAAGTTTTTCACTGTTGTTGCGGACAAGGGTCGCGACTAGCCAATTTCCTTGTTGTACGAAGCATCTTCGTCAAATTTAATACAAGCATTTGTTCACCGGCACCTGTGGAGATCTCTTCTCCTTTGCGAGTCTGATATTGTACGGCCGAACAGAAGATGCCTAAAAGATGCAATATTGGAGAAACTTCTAATATGAGAATTGCCATGATAATCTAACAAATAAATGCTATTGTTCGTTGCTGATTCGTTGTTACGATTATCGTTATTTCTGTAATTCCAGATGACATTTTCCTCACAGTATTTATGGTAGTAGTTACGGTATTTAAATACTGTATTTATATTTTGTATTTAAATACTCATGTTGAAAAGTATTTATGCAGAGTATTTAAATACCTCTTTCAACAAAGTATTTTGTATTTATATTTAAATACTAAAAAATTTTATTTATGCCCATCCCTGTCACGAACACACCGGTGTAACATGAGCAAAAATAAAACTGACGACAAGTCGACAAGTTTCAAACTGCTGTTCCATCTTACAAATTTGTCGTGCATGTCTAGGTTTTTTTTTTTATATTTTTTAAACATTTCCATATCTTTCATATTCAACGTGCTGGACATGTTAGTGTGCAACCCAATATTGAATCAAAATCTGAGCCAGTATGGGCTCATGAACACACCTGTGTAACATGAGCAAAAACAAGACTGACGACATGTCGACAAGTTGCAAACCGCTGTTCCATCTTACAAATTTGTCGTGCACGTCTAGGTATTTTTGATATTTTTGAAGGTTTTTAAACATTTCCAGATCTCTTATATTCAACGTGCTGGACATCTTAGTGTGCAACCCCTGACACAATCAAAATCTGAGCCAGTATTGGGCTCATGAGCACACCGCCATAACATTAGCAAAAATAAAGCTGTTCCATCTTGCACATTCGTAATGCACGTCTAGATATTTTTGATATGAAATATTCTAATCATGATTGATGATAAGGGCTTATTCGTTGCAGAAGCATGGTCATTGATGCAGACATGTGGGATGGTCCTGAAAATTGCTTTTTTTTTCATAGGCCAGGGGTAATTGAAGACGCTGACATAGATCAGCTTATCCTTGATTTTGTCATTTGCTCCAGGTGTAATGACATGAATGGAAAGCCTTCACTTATCACGTTGACAACCTCCTGCCGCTTGCGGGAATGGATAGAGAGAGCAGCTTCCTTCAGAAGACTATCCAAGTTGTGATATACATATGACGAAATGCCCAAGTCTGAAATTTTGCATAACGTACCATAAAACACACATTTTGTACGCAAATAAAAAGCTGCGCAACAAAAACAAACCTTATAACACCTTTCAGGAGAATACAACACCATGTGTACGTGACGGATCGAAACAGGTTCTGGGTTATGCGAACAACACATCCTGGTATTGGCGAGCAGTGGCTACACACACACCTGCAATGTTTATACAATTTAGAATGGTGTCACGATGAGGTGGAACATATATATATACGCAAAAAAGTGGGCTTTTATGGATGAGTCTTCCCAGTAAACAACCGATGTCCCACGGACGTCCTGAAAAGATCCCGAAGCCCTGATCCGCAAGAAATGTCCGGATGATGTAAATAAGACGTCATTCTAAACGTCCGTTGTCCAACCAGTATGTATTTTAATGATATCACTGGGACTTCGAAATTGCGTCCCGATCGGATGTCGACTTAGAAGTAGAATACAAACATATTTTCGATGCTCATTATATTTTTGCATCTTTATGATAGCGTTCAACAGCGTGCAGCAAGAAACTAAAACAGTGACACTAATTTTTATCCGTGGTGCCGGAGTGGCAACACACAAAAATTATTCATCTGAATTTACAAAGAAACACCCGACATGGTCTGAGCTTGGCAGATATACCACAGTCTCTAGCTTCTGTTTCCTTTTACTGTAGTATACCAATAGAGGTAGTTGGGAAGGCCGAGAAGACCTCGATATTTCTTGCAATATCTCCATGTAAAACGGAACACACAAAACTACATGTCCAGATGTGCTTCACTGCCGGAACGAGAAGACATAACATCATTTAATTGTCGCCACAATTCCAACGAGATCCAAAGACAAATCAGACTGTCAATTCGTTCATTACGTAGCCGTCAGGTACAAGTTCCTCACTGACGGAATCCGGGTTTTTGCAGAGAAACTATACCTTCGCGACATCATGTTCCACTATGCTGTGTGGCGAAGACCGTACCCACGGAATAAAGAAGCAATTCAATGAATTGGCTTAATGGATATAAATGCTAAACGCTGATTTCCACTTGATTTAATGTAATCCAACATGTTTTGTACACACTGCACCCGTTCAAATAATGCGAAACCAATTGAAGGAATTCGCCTAGAGTATCAATAAAACAACAACTTTATTTCTAAGGTTAATAATGGGGAGTTTCGTCGCTAGAGGGGATACCCGAACCCACTGGCATAAGGGGCGATGAAATGTGCCCCTTCACCATAAGGATCGAAGTCCTGAAGTGTCTAAAAAGACCAAAAAAGCTCTCATCGCAGAGTATTGATGGGCTGGATTTCGCCAGGGGCCAAGCAATTTTGATAGAGAGAAAGGGTGAAATTCCAACTGACTAAGGATCTCAGAGAGCGCGGTTCGGAAAGGTTGGTAGCATGGACAAATAAGTATGTGACCAGATCCCCTACGTGGGCACCGTAGTGACAGCATCGATCGGAATAGATCAGATATGCATAGAGATTCCAACTGAGCACTACACATGCCACTTGAGGTGGCGGTTGATACCGCGGTGTCTTTCAACCATCCAGTGATGGTTTAACCCCATCACAGCGACATCGCGGTGTTGCGCGATGGGTTCCCGTGTCTAATATCTTGGCCTGCAGCGGCCATATCGGGATGCTGTTTCTTGTGACGAATTCCCCTTTCATCCCCCTTCGCGTGTACCTTGCGGCTTGGGAGAAATCCTGGCGGTTGTCCAGATATTTCAAAATTCTAGGCAGCCGTCGGTGCTTCCGACACCTTCAAAGCCTGTAAATCCCGCCCCGATTGTCGGATCGAGACCAAAATTCAGGTCCGAACGGGCCTGGTATAGCTCTGTGATCACGCAAATCACACAGGAACTGATCTGTAGTGGTTTCGAACTTGTAGGCGGAGACGCGTCAGTAAAATCGTCGTTTTTCCGAACTTCAGGGCCCTTTTTGGAAAGAAGTTTGCCTCGGACAGGGTTCATACATGTAGAACCTACTGTTCTCGACGCGGAGCACGTGATAAAATTCACCACATCTCTCTAAATTTAGCAGTTCTCGAGTTAGAGGATACCGCGTTCACACTCCTCCCAATACATGGGACCAGCGGGTCCCCCCCCCCCCAAGAAAGCCTTCCCGTTGCTGCCACATGGTCATGTTTGCATTCGTCATGAAGGTCTCGATGTGCTCTTTCCAACAGCCTTTGTCCCGCAGGCGCGCGACGTTCCATTCTCCCGATGTCGGCTGGCTTAAGAGCATGATCGAGCTACGAGGCTGGCTATAGAGCCACCCTGAAACGCTTCCCACTTTTCGGTGTTGTAAGTCGCTTACCCGATGTCCGATTTAGTCGAAATTTTGTGTGCGCGTGCTCTGTTCCCTGCTCTATAACTTTCCGATAGAGACCAGCCGTCGATTTCCAGTGGTTAAGACGTCATTCTCGAAATTTCTGACACCGACCCCCGTTCACCGACTTTTGTCCCTGTCTTCAGGTTCGAAGCCCACGGCGAATCCGATTTCCTTTTAATGGGCACACGCACTCGACATGGGCAACGTGAAGAAACTTGCCGCATCTTTCTATCCCTCTCGGTTTTCGAGTTAGAACACGTGGCAACGGCGGCTCTCTGATACATGCGCCCGGGGCATTTTTTTCGATATCGGGTTCTTGCTGGCGTAGGAAGGTGATTGAGATGTGTTTTTGAAGAGGGAAACGTCCTCTTTCCGATATCGTTCGTCCCGTCTTTGCGCGACTTTCCGTTCCCTTGCCATATTTCGAGGAGCGCCTTGGCCATGGCCTGGAGAGGTGGCCTTCCTACCGTTTCTGCGCTGACAGGACATTAGATCCAAGTCTGCGCTGCGGGCGGCGTCCATTTCGCTTGCAAACTTCGTTGCGTTCGGACGCCTTTTACTGGCTTCCGTTGTCTCGCGTTTCGTCGTTGCTCTGGTGCCCTGGACTGCCGTGAATGTGTTTTTATGCCCTACTAGTGTTGCCTGGGGGTGCTTTTATGTGTGCACCCTGGAAGATAGGTCCAGAAGCCTTGCGATTTCTTAAATGAAAGGTTAGTTCTGTGTTTGTACGATTCGTGCAACTTTTGTTTCGTATCATTCCTAGCGTGTGGGTTCTATTACTCTATGCTAGCAGTGTGATTATTACCCTTTTGATTCCCATTACTTCATTCTTTATCTTTCAGCTAAGTGTACACTCTTAACTCGGTACCCTTTAGTAAAGGGTAAAAAATTGCAATATTTTACCCTCTATTTCAGAAGTTACCAAGTACCCTCTGAGCAGTACCTTTTATAAAAGTTACAAAGACACCCACTAATTAGAGGTTACGGCCTTCAATCCAGCACCTGCCCGTAAAGGGTGCGCCAACGTGCGGCTTTTTATACAGGATGTTTATTTTTATTCGCAACAGAGTAGCGCTCATTTGGCAGGTGCGTTATGTGAATTTTTGCAAATTAATCGTCAGGAAATGTCGAAAATGTTTGTAACTACGGATGGGTTAATTTGCGAAAATTATCATAACCCACCTGCCAAATGAGCGCTGCTACGATGCGTCGTCGACGCGATGCGATACGTCGTGCGGATATCGACAGACATTTACAGAACACGCCAAGGTACCAAAATGCACCAGCAGAAAAGGAGATCTGCAAATATGTATATTACAAAAACAGAAGTCTATCTGATGTCTATCTGATCTATCTATCTGATCTATCTGATGTTGCGAACACTTGAAAGGCCACATGCTGACACATTGTGCACAAGTGCGATTCTGAGGTGAGGAGAAACCATGGTCGCTTTACCCAAGATATGTGGAAAGAAAAACTGTCTTCTAAGTGAGAAGCAATGCATAAAAGTGCGAGGAAGCCAGCGAGTCAGAACAATTGACCGATTTTTGCTAAGCTGAACAGACCCAATGAAATGGAGAATTGCAGCAGGAAAAAAAAAAAAATATTCCACATTCGTGTTGCAGAGGCGAGCGCAAAAGGCAACACAGTATTACATAATACTAACACAACCTTGATAAACATGAGTGTACAGTAACGCAGGAGACACTATACATTACTGCGTTAACAGCGTGGGAGGCGCTCTGGGACGAGTTTGTGAGGCACTGCGTTGAGCTGGTGACGGCACGTGAACCTGCATGTGGGATCCTGGGAACAAAAGTTGAGGGCATTGGGAGCAACATTTACGAAACCATTCAATAGATAGTTTTAGTACATCGCACGCTATCGCTTTTGCGTACGTAGGAGATAGCGTTGGTGGTACTGCGCACGCGCAAAACATAAAGAGAGCCTCGCGCAGTGCGCACAAACACCACGCTATCCCTTACGTACGCAAAGGCAATAGCGTACGATGCACTAAAACTCGCTAATATGTCATTTGTTCATATACTGCTTTCTGATGCGCCCTCCAGCCGCTGTCTAGCAGCAATTACGTACGAAATGTGCTCTGACCGTTACATATATGGAATCGGAGGCTAGCAAGACGATAAAACTCGTTGTCGTTGCGCCATGAAACCCCTAATTACCATCATCATCATCAATATGGTAAAACTTGTTGCGTTGTGTGCCTCTATTTGCAACAAGGCAGAGCTTCCATCCGCATTTAGCAGCAGCGTGGACGAAAGAATGCTTTTCTTAATTGCATCCCTAGAAAGCACAAGGTACGCTGAGAGAACAGCATAAATCCTGGAAGGCGTTCACTCCACGACTGAGTCTTAGAATATCGTAAGAATACAACAAGTAGGAAGCTGCGAATTATAGATCCCGATGGATATATCCGCAGCTCGCCAAGTGCACGCTGGTGTATTGACTTGGCGACCAAGTAAGAGCAGAAAAGTAGCAAGCGTAAGTGGCGTTCATGTGCAGGACCGCAAAACGCTTGCCATAATCACAACAAACATGTGCTAACAGCTCTTGCTATCAAAATAATGCACGTATACATAGCACAAAATGTACACTTACCCAGTGTATGAAGCGGTGTGAACCAGGGCTGCGGTGGATGACGTTCGTTTTCGATTATTTATTTATTTTTTTATTATTCGTTGCAATCTTCGCACTCACTACACCTTCCCCTGAGAACACCGAAAATATTCTTGTTTGGCAGCGATATCTCGCATTTCGGTTGTTACTGACGATGCTATGATAAACGCGAGGAACATTAACTAGGAAAACCACCTTTGAAAACAGATTACACCTGTCAACGGACGCAAGTTGAGCGTTCTGCGGTGGGAGAGGTTTTTCGCAGTAGCTTCCAGTGGGGGAGCGCGCTTTACTGACCTAACCGGCGGCACAGTCTCACGCCCGCACCGCCTAGTGCGTGCCTGGGGGAGGGGGGGCAGACCCCCCCCAATCTGTGAAACCTAAACTGACCTAACCTCACTAAAGTGACATGAGCGCCTTCTGAAAGCTACTGCAAAAAAAAAAAAAAAAAAAAAACCTTCGGCGTTTCAAGGAAACCGCTCTCAACGTGGCTAGACCAGGCTCGGCTACGCAGCGAAATCGAAACTGTCGGAATTGCGTAAATCTTGGTGGTTGCGGGATTGGCAGTGGTTTTCCACCCTGTAGAAAAAAACATGCTAACAGTATGCCTTACTGCAAACTTATAATTCGTGTTCATACAGCATCGATAATATGTTGCCGACGCAGATGACGCTGAAACAGATATAAAACAAAAGCGTACATGTTAATTCGCAACTGTCGTCTCGAATGGGAGGCTGAAACGCGGCATTATGCTGCAAAACAGAACGAAAATAAACGACAAGAACCTAACAAAGAAATAGTCGTTGTTGATTTTGCTTAGAAGTTACAGTGTCGGAGTATAAATGGTACATTTATAAGTTACAGCAGGCTGTTTTTGTTTTTTCCGAGATGTAACTTCTATTGCTATTGTAAAGACAAGACTTCGGTCGCTTTTAACCTCTAACTATACGTTACAGTGGTGTAACCTATAAGAAATCTCGAAATCTACGTCTATATAGAAGTTTCATGTTTCTAAAAGTTACAATAAAAGGTACGGGTTTAAGAGTGTACTCGTGGCCCTACCAGCAAAGGTGAAGATATAACATCGTCAGTGGCCCTGTTACTAATGTCTGGTCTATGAATTTCAGATGCTTTCGGTGTTCATTGCGGTGAACAACGCGATTGGGACAGCACACTCACGACGTGGGAAGATACATCACAGAAATGTTGAAAGGGCATTGTTTTTGTAGGCGTCACCATTCCCCAAATCGCCTTCACATGGCGCACGGGTGCATTAGGTGAAGCCCACCTTAGAAAACTACCATTGTGGCCAGGTTGTACGTAAGTTTCCGCCATGAATGGCGAAATGTAGCAATTTGGTATCAGGTGAAGCCCACTTTACGGGGCAACTTGTGTTGCTTCGTGTCGTTTTCTCCCCTTGTTATCCTTTGTAACATTATGTGCATTTTTATTTCGCACGATTTCTTTCTCCTTTTTGTTTTCGTTTTGGACCTTCCTTTTTTTTCTTTTTTTTGTACTACCACAAAGTATTCTCTGTGGCGCGGGGGGGGGGGGACAGAGGAACTTACAACTAATAGGCAAAGGACTAGCATGAGGGCCATCGAAAGCTCGGATATGCAGACGGTCCGGCGATGAGATTGAAATCATTATGGTGATAACTTGGGGGGGATATATTTATTAAGAAAAAAAAGACGGAAAGGTTAGCTCAACCGGGAAAAAGAAGGAAAGGTTAGATGGGTATAGTTCTTGACTACCTAGCTGCGAGTGAAGAGCCGGAAGACCCCACGCCTGGCCCCCTTCCCTTGTACTCCCATGGTGCGTACTAACCTCTCCTTTGCTTTTCCTTATTGTTTGTGCTGTGGGGTCGTGTACCATAACGGAGTGGCACTTTCAACTTGACAGTAATGAATTTATAGCGTGTAATGTGGTTAAACTTGCGCATATGGTGTGGGTTATCAAGGAAAGTATTTATTTACCTCGTGAACGCGACCTCGTCTCCGTGGGGTCAACGTCCACCAGCTATAGTCCACCGGTCACATCACGCTGTGAAGGTCGTCAAGGGAAGGAGCATGTGAGCGCTGGGTTCGGCTCCATGAAAGGTTGCAGCGATTAACAACAATAAAAAAGAAAAAAGAAAAGAAAACAACAGTGGGACACGCGCCTGTACGTCATGATTGTCGGTCCGGTGCGATACTGGATCACGCGGGGCTGTTCGTTTTGTTTGTCCGTCTGTATGTTCCAGCCTCAGGACACACCTTACGGAGCCGCTTGTGTTGCTTCGTATCGTTGTCTCCCCTTTCCATTCTTTGTCAAATTATGTGCATTTTTGGCACGATTTTTCCGTCTGTACCACGGGCGTCCCTGTCACTTTTTTTTTTCAGCGTAGGGCAGAGAATTCCCGAAGGCAGGGGAGGGGGACAAAAACGTACAACCAGTAGACCCAAGACAATAGCATGAGGACAATCGAATGCTCTGACATGCAGACGGTCCTCTGATAATGTCCAAATTATTAGACGATATCCGAGTATAATTGTTGACCACCTGCGAGTCTGTGATAAGTCGGTTGTCACCAGCATCATGGTCAACGCGGCGCAAAGAAAGGTAAAACAAGAGGCGGGAACACTTCCTCTTCTCCCCGCAAATACAGTACGCTTTTCTTTGCGACGATCAAGTAGGCGGGGCTAAAGCCGAAGTTTTACGATTTTTTTAGACTATTTCTGTTGCTATACAGCGTATAGTTTCGGTTGGGTGTGTGATTGTCAGTGTAGGACTTCATACTTCTGTGAAAAAAAAAGTGAGGTTCACTTGGCAGTTTTCAAAGTTCAATTGAAAAATAAATTTCCCGCAATTAAAAATTGTCCAAAGCCTTCCTCAATCGCCGCACAAGTTTCCAGAAGGTAACTGCGAAATTCCGACAATCCTGCGGCGGGTACGTAGCCATTTAGAATATTTTATCACCTTAGGTAAAACACCCTGTATAGAGGTCTTGGATGGTACGTTTGATGACTCGTGAGGCATACCTGGCTGTTTTGCATGAGTCATTGCTAGAACAATCGACAAAGCCTTTAAAGTGCAGTTGTAATTATAATTTGCAAATCATTGTACTTTTGACAAATAACCAAATCATTGTACTTTCGACAAACACAGGTTTTTTAGGTGTAAAAAAATCAAGAGCTATACTCAGATATCGTCAAAATGGTTTGAACATTACCAGAGCATTCGATTGTCCTCATGCTTGTCTTGTGCATACATGTCCTGTGTTTATCTGTTGTACGTTCTAACCCCTCCCCGTGAATGAATTACGTTGCCCTACTTTGAAAAAAAAGTCACACGGACGCCCATGGAACAAACGGAGAGGCGAAAAGAAGAAAAGTTGCGGTCACTGTCCCGTAATGTTTTTTTTTTTCGCTCACTTGCATGGTACAAAAAATGCAAGATAAAAATGCACAAGTAAAGTTACAAAGGAAAGAGCAAAATAAAAATAAACAAGAAAAGAAAACGTGCCAAAAAATGCAATTTTTTTTACAAGGAATACCAAGGGGAGAAAATGACACGAAGCAACATTAGTTCTTCCCTAAAGTGGGCTTCACCTAACATCAAAATGTTACATTTCGCCATTTCTGTCGGAAACGTACGTACAGTCTAGCCATACTGTGAGACAGACCTGCGTCCATCGCCATCGTGTTCTTCTTCTTCCCCACGCTCTCCCTGGGTGATGCGCCTGCTTGATTCGCTCGGTGCAAAATAAACAGTTTCTTACACAGAAGAACAAACCGTTCCCTTGCTCACATCTTGGTGGAGGTGCGGTGCAACGGGCATCGCCGGCGGGGGTGCTGTCCGACGGCATCGTTCTGGTGAGTTTCTTGCCAGAACGAAGTTCCAGAGTGAAGGTGAGGCTGTAATTGAGGTTGACGGTGAATCGGTCGCACCTCCACCAAGATGTGAGCAAGAGAACGGTTTGTCCTTAGCAAGAGAACGGTCAGAGAATAGCTGATCATTTCTGGAGAAGGTGGCACAGAGAATATCTGCTACATCTGAGGTCTGCCCACGTCTCTAAACCCGTGGTGTACCATTCGCTTAAGGAGGGAGATCTTGCCTTACTGCATGAAGACAAGGTTCCACGTAATCTTTGGAAAACCGTGCGGATTGTGACGCTACACAAGGGAAGGGATGACAAAGTCCGAGCATGTACCATAAAGCTGCAAACGGGGAACGTGACAAGAAGACCGGTACAGCTACTATACCCCCTTGAAGCATTGCTGGGATGACTTTCATTCGGCGGGGAAGGATGTGTAAATATGTTTAAAAAGCACTATCATTGGACGACGACGTTGAAGCGATATCATGAACCACGTGACATCGAATGACTTTGTTCTTATTCTCTTGTTGGCTTGTGTGACACGTAGGAGTAAAGCTCTAAGTAGTTTTTTTGACTGAGTCTCTCTGGCCTATCTTTTCGGGGCTTACTTGGGGCATTCTTGTGGATGCAGCGCCGTTCCCGAGATGTGAGCAACAGAACGGTTTGTTCTTCTGTGTAAGAAACTGTTTATTTTGCACCGAGCGAATCAAGCAGGCGCATCACCCAGGGAGAGTGTGGGGAAGAAGAAGAACACGATGGCGATGGACGCAGATCTGTCTCACAATACTGGTAGTGTTGTAAAGTGGACTTCACCTAATGCACCCGTGCGCTTGGTGAAGCCGACTTGCAGAATGGTGACGCCTACCAAAACAATGCCGGACTCGGCACGCATCGTGAATATTTGTGTCAGACTATTGAGTCAGTACGATGTTTCAAATAAATATGTATTTTGTACAAAATTTGCCTAGTTGTTCTGGAATATGGAATAACGAGCGTCGGGCATGAAAACCAGTACAAGTAAAAGCCGATGGTAGCCAGTACCGGGCCGAAAGGCGAGCCAAACTGAGAGACTTCTGATTGGCCGAATGGTAGGCATCATAGTTCATTTTCATTGGTTGCATGCCCAGTGTTGCCTTGAATTATCTCAAACTATGGGCTCTAGTGGGGAGCTGTGGGAGCCTGCTCCTCGCTGGATGTCCGTCGATATTCACCAGGTGAGGGAACGTTTCAGTAACACCTGCGAGTAGCATGTTCGGTTCAAAGGTGAGGGCGTTTGAACAAAATGGCTCCATGGGTTACTCTGTTACTGCAGATTGCAACAAATGAAAGTCCACTTTTTCTCAGCCCAGGCAACAGCAGCACCAGGTGAATGTACAATTCGGAAGCAGGTAAGTAGGTCTCATGCTCTGTTACACTAATACACACATGCCATTCGCGTTCAATGCACTTACTTTGCAGGTGTTCCAAAAATTGATGCAGTGACATAAACGGGCAGTCTGGTGTGTAATGTACACACATCGTGTGGCGTGTTCGGACTATCTAATTGTATCACCAGTTCCACCTCAACACCGGAGCCGGTAAATGTGTAAGAGATATCGTGGTTCTGATCATCTTTAGTTGTGCTTAATTATTCATATTATTTAGTTCTGGTGTTTTTACTCAGAACTCTCATGCTGCATTTTTAACTGGGACAGCGAAATTACAAAACATGCCAGTTGTGTTAAAACTGGGGACATTGCTTATTTTTGCTGATTTCATATTCTCAGGCATGGAGAGAAGAAATGCACAAGGCAGCCAAGAGTCATTTTACTAAAGGCACAGGGACAAAAAGATATAAAGGTGGAGGTTTAAAGTGTTATTATATTTGTGACTGATCAGGTGCTTTTACAGAGAGGACACACCAAAGGAAATGTTCCATAGAATCACGAGGTTCCGTCATGCGTGGGGACACCTGCCTTGCTAATGTGTCTGCAACATTCCACACTGGCAAGATCTCATTTGTCTTCCAAGCTTGCTATTATGCACGTGACTTTGGGCTGTGCCACACCCCACTGAAAAAAGCAGAGGAATATGCAATACAGACAGCCCGTGCAGGATCCTGTAAAACACTAACTGGAATGTCTTTTTTTGGAAGTATTTATTTATATTAGGGAAACTACGTGACTGTGTAGCACTCGGCCTTCTATATGCAGCTCAGTATTCGACGTGTGCTGGATGGCACATTGCAAAGGATTCAGTTCACCACGCTATACAAGGCAGTGCCTGTATACCGCCATGAAGTACTATAATATATATTACAGTGAGAGGAAAGATGGCGACAATTAAAGCAGTGTTGCCCTGTTGGTCAGAGCCCAAACAAGCAGTTCAGTGGTTTTCCTCACACACGAAGGCAAGAAGGGTGATGCTACTCTCTTTTCAATGAGGAAATACTGACTTGTCGCAAGGAGGAGGACTTGTTGAGGATTTCTTGCTAGTTGTCGTGACAGGCAAAAACAGCTGTTAAGGCATTTGGGCACCAAGAAAAGTGTGCATAGATCCTATACATGGCACCACAGGTGGGCCACTCTATGAGACAGTTGTGTACTGGCACTAAGTACATTTTGGTAAAAAGCATCTGTTGCAGTTTAAGAAAACTATACCATCAGTCAAGGGTGCCATCACAGTGGCAGTTGTCTAGTACATTACAGGTCACTCAGTACTGGAGAGACATAAACACACAAAATCAAGCATAAACTGATTAGAATGGCAGAGTGAGCCTGTTGGTACACAGCTAGTATGAAGAAATTGGAGCTGCAAGGACAAGGGACATAAAGAACACACATACACAGGACTGGTCCCTTGTCCTTACAGCTCCAATTTCTCAACACCTCAAGGAAATATAGCTCTTCAGTAACCTCAGTGAGCCAAAAATGCAGTTCAGGTCCAGTTTTGGATATTTTTGCTGGTCTTGTTGATCGTTAACAACACATCGTTCCAAAATACAACATAAATTACAGCTGAACACCATATCAATGAGCTATCATGGCTTGCACTTCATCGGAGCAGCCCTCTGTTGGCTAGCAGGAGGATATTGAATCAGGAACGGGTGACTTGCTGTTCCATGCACCTCTCAGTGTGTGTGCCTGCTTCTGTTTGCTCCTAGGGTGTCGCTCCAATGAAGAAATATGACACCCTGGTGTTTCGTAGACTTTTGTCCCAAGCTGTACAGATACTGATGCATAGACAGTGTGAAGAAAGAAATAGCAGCAAGGCAGTTTTGAGAAGCAGCTTTGCAACCAGATTCTAAGAGCCTACCAAGCAGCAGGAAGCACACCCAGTCAGAGTATTTCGGTTGAATTCATGTTTAAAGACCTTCACACCTACATAACTTACTCATGAATGCAGCATTGTCGTGTGACAACACATGACAGTCCATTAATGCTTTGAACATGCATTGAGCTTTATGTCTCTGGTTGGGCATGAAACAATGAACCTTTCAGTGAGCGTACCATTTTCCAAATTGCAAAACATCAGAAACAGTTTATTAACATGGCTCATGTCTTGTGCCATCTCCAACTGATAGGAGAGTATTACCATGCTTGTATCCATGAATCGGTCTTAACAATAACCCCGTTTTCATGATATCCAAAAACCCTTAACCTCGCTAACAATGTTCTTAGGATGGGGCCATATGAGCCCACTCGGGTATGGTGCGTATGGTTTCTGGGCATTGTGCTGCATGAAAATATCGGGTCGCAACATCATGTTCACTTTGTTAAAAGGAGAACTATGCTTGGTGTCTTCACGCTTGCTAAGTTCAGATGCTGTTACCGTTCTGTGTGCTGTCGTTTATCCAGAATCACGAGCATGGACGGGTGTTGGAAGAAAATGGGGGGGGGGGGGTCATTATTGTAGTTACGTCATTACAGCTTAACCGACGTGTGTCTAATGCTGAAATGGCAAGGGCACCCCCTGTAGGGCGTGCACTGGTGGAAAAGTTAGGGGGTGCAGGGGGGTCTGGATAAATCGCTGTGTGCGCTACACCCTTATCCACTTGCATATCACTTATGGCCTCACATACGAGGGGGGACCCAAAAGAAACCGGAATTATTTTCTAAAAAAATGTGTTTTTATTGTTGCATGCTCTAACTTCAAATACCTTCAAAGTAATCTCCCTTTGATGCAATGCACCTGTCCAGACGTTTTTTCCACTGCTCAAAACAGTTTTGGAACTCGTCGACGTTGATGCTTTTTAGTGCTTGGGCCGTTTTCTGTTTCACTTCTTCGACATCGGCAAATTGTTTCCCTTTGAAGACTTTCTTCATCCAGCGGAACAGAAAAAAAGTCACAGGGGGCGAGATCAGATGAGTAGGTAGGGTCGTGCACAGGGGTCATTCCATTTTTGGTCAAAAACTGCTGAACACTCAGCGTGGTGTGGGCAGGTGCGTTGTCATGGTGAAAGAACCAGTCACCTGAATGCCACAGCTGGGGACGTTTCTTCCGTAGATCTTGGCGCAACCTTCTTAAAACTTCCAAATAGGAGCTTTGGTGGACCGTTTGACCCGGCGGAACAAATTCCAAGTGCAGAAGCCCCTCACATCAAAGAAACAGATCACCATTGTCCTGACGTGCGACTTCACTGGTCGTGCTTTCTTGGGTCGTGGTGAACTGGCTGTTTTCCATTGACTAGAATGCTGTTTCGTTTCGGGTTCGTAACTGTAGCACCAAGATTCGTCTCCTATTATAATTTTAGAAAGAAAGTCGGAGTCCGTCTCCAACTGGTCCTTCAACGTACGGCACGCAGCCATGTTCAGCTCTCTCTGTTCGGACGTGAGCAGTCGAGGCCAAATTGCGCTGCCGCTCGTTTCACGTGCAAATCGTTCGATAAAATTCGCTGACATGAGCTCTACAACATCCCTGCCAACTCCACAAGCTCATCAATGTTCCGACTGCGGTCTTGCAAGAGGGCTTGACGAATTCTGTCGACATTTACTTCAGTGTGGCTGGTCGAAGTCCGTCTGGAACGAGGTTGATCGTCAATCGACATTTCGCTTCGTTTAAATCGAGAAATCAATTCGTACACTTGTGTTTTGCTCAAAGCAGCCTCCTTGTAAGCCGTCTGTCGCATAACTGCCGTTTGTGATGCCTTTTTGCCCAACAGGAAACAAAATTTCACTGCCGCACGTTGTTCGTGCAAATCAGCCATCGCGAAATAGGCAAACGCATTGAAGGGGTCTAACAATAGAATTCACTGAAGCCGAACGCAGCGTTGCACAACAACGCCATCTTGTGCACTGATGCAAAGCAGTTCGTAAAACTCTCACCTAGTGGTGGAAGCCTGTATTACAAGGGATCCGCCCTCACGAGGATAATTCCGGTTTCTTTTGGGTCCCCCATCGTATACCTTCAACCCGTTCTCCTGCCCCAGAAGCGGGCACTGCAGATTATTCTTTTTTTAGATCCTGATGAGTCTGTCTCATTTGCTTCCCCCTTTTCTGCATCATCAATGTATACCAACATGGGAAGTATAAAGTAGCTCAGATTATGTACCAGATATTTTACACACCTTCTAGTCAACTTCAGTTAGCAATACACAATTATACCACACCCTTCTCTCAGGCATGAGCACAATTAATTCTGGATTCCTACTTACCACACTAATTTCGGTCCATCCTTCCTTTCGTCCTTGGGTAGTTAAATTTGGAACGACATCCCTCTATGGCGGTGTTTCTCAAACTTTTCCAGTATGTGACCCCTTTGAGCACCACCAAACCACCATGACCCCCCTTTTCCGAAAAATATACTTTTTTTCAATGACGCAGATATGCTTATATTGTAATGTATTTAAAAGACATCAACCAAACCCAAATGCTACAAATACACAAATCAACCATACCCAAAATGCTTATTAATGTTTTTTAACAAGGATTGATTTAATTTTTAGGCTGTATTTGCTTTCTTGGTACAAGCAAATCAATACGTTGGTCTGTGTAACTCAAGCCATGTCAAGCTATGCAAGCAAGGCATATCGCATGTCTACTCGGACCCTCCATAACCCCGAGAAGAAGGTTGATAACCAGTCAAGGCTGATTTGGTGGGTCATGACCCGCAGCTTGAGAAACACAGCTCTACACATTTGTTCCAACAGTAATCTTGCATCCTTTTTATTGTTTGCATGTCTCTGCTGTGCAATGCTTTGCTATTTGTTTCTTATACTTGACATGTATTCTTGGTATTGCTGCTCCCCTCAAACTGTGTAGACACTTGCATTGACTGTGTCTTGGACTGTTCAACAGGGCTTGCCCTAGTAATCAGTGTACACTGTCATGGAATAACAACAAAAATCTCCAAGGTAAAAAATCATCATCTGAAACACACCTGTCTGACTGATTCTTTCAACAATCTCCTCACAAATGCTCGATGAGTGATAGTTCATGTAACCACTCCTCTGTCTGCATGGCACAGGATACGCACCTTGAAGATGATGATGTGCACAGAAACGAGCTGTAACAGGCCGAGGAAGCTTAGATCATGTCGTGAACCTATGAGCTTGGTATTGCCTTGAACGGGCAATCATTGCACAGAGGTAAAACTTATTTATGTTGACTAGTTCAAGCCCTACACCTATCTTTGAATCCCGGAGGTCACCCAAATGACTTTCTTAAGCCCTTTTGCAAGAGCAGCCTTCTGGGAACAAATAGGTCACAAAATCTCAAATTGGAAGTCTGACCTTACCGAGCAGTGTTTGTTTGCTGATGGGGTTGTACAATGTACAGCTTGGGACAAAAGTTTACAGAACACCATGGTGTCACACTTCTCCATTGGAGCATCAAACATCCCATCCTAGCACCCCATCCTAGCAATCCCATCCTAGCATCAAACAAGAGCCAACACATACACTGAGAGATACATAGTCACAAGTTTCTTATTCGATCTTTTGCTGGTAGTTTGCAGGGACTGCTCCGATGAAGAAAAGCACCAGTGCCGTGAACTTTTGTCTCAGGCTGTACACGTGGTGGAGTTGTAGTGATACAGATTCTGAACTAGATGTCGCTCCTTAAAGAATCTTAGGAAATTTTAAAATGTTATGCCTTAATTGTTGGCTCTGATCATGACCGATATTGTGGGAGGCCCCGAAGCACACGTCCCGTTATGTCCTACAACATTGTCAGTTTGGAACATTGCAGACGAATCATCAAGGCAGGTGTCCCAACGCATGACGGAACCTTGTGGTCTGATGAACCTTTCTCCTTTGATGTTCTTCTCTGTAAGAGCGCCCGATCAGTTACAGATATAATAACACTTTAAACACCCACCTTTCAATATTTTTGCTCCTGTGCGTTTTGTAAAGTGGCTCTTGGCTGCCTTCTGCATTTCTTCTTTCCATGCATGAAGATCTGAAATCAGTAATAATAAAATCTCAGTATTAACACAATTCTCACGTGTTTTATTTTGTTGTTCCCAGTTAAGAATACAGCATGGGAATTCTGAGTAAAAACACAAGTACAAAATAATAGGAATAATTAGGCACAACTAAAGATTACAGATAACTGTCGGAACAACGATATTTGTTACATATTTATCGACTTCTGTGTTGACATAGAACAGGTGATACAATTGATAGTCCGAACACGACATCCGAATGAGTCGAAGATGACGGGAACAGACGTTCTGAGTCTGTAACACTGTGAGTTCCTTCTTTCAAAATTAGTCGAACTCGACAGTATGGGTGAACAAGAGAGAAACTGAAGTTCTGAGGCTGGAACAACATAGAAGAGACAGATACAAACAAGGCCTCAAATTGCCTAAGAAATCAACGATGAAAGATGAAAGTCACTGAAAAGGTTAGCCAGCTGTAGGGATCGAACCCACATCTTCTGGATTGAAGAAGATGTGGGTTCGATCCCTACAGCTGGCTAACCTTTTCAGTGACCTTCATCTTTCATCGTTGATTTCTTAGGCAATTTGAGGCCTTGTTTGTATCTGTCCCTTCTATGTTATTCCAGCCTCAGAACTTCAGTTTCTCTCTTGTTCAACAGGTGCCGCTTGTGTCGATTTTCCGTCGTATGAATGTGTGTATGAGTGAGCAAAAATGTAACAGTGAAAGGAGGGTGAGTGAGAGTGAGTGGCTGGTCTGTCGTCCCTTCAGATGACGCACCCCGAAAGTCGCTGGAGACGCGTGTTAGCTTAGCTCAATTGGTGGAGCCCTGGACCGGTAATCCAGAAGATGTGGGTTCGATCCCTACAGCTGGCTAACCTTTTCAGTGACTTTCATCTTTCATAGTATGGGTGTACATTACGCACCAGACTGCCGTTTTGTGCAACGCTGCAACACCTCCAAAATCGTGCATTGAGCGCGAATGGCATGTGTGTATTATAGTGTAACAGATCATGAGACGTACCTACCAGCTTCAGAATTGCACTCGTGCTTCTTAATTCACTCGGAAGTTGGGTACATTCATTTGGTGCTGCTGTTGCCTAGGCTGAGAGAGTGCCGCCTAGAAAAAGTGGACTCGCACTTGTTGCATATCTGCAGTAACAAAGCGGCCCACGGAACAATTTTGTACAGACGCTCTCATCTTTTCAACCGACCATGCAACTCGCATGAAGTGAGCAAACGGCAAGGCGGCGGGGCGGCGGCAGCAAAGAACCACTGATCTCTATGTATAAAGGCTGGATAGCGGATGGGTGAGGGTATCGCGGGAAAGGGTACGACAACCGGCCGCCATATTGCGGTGCTCAAAAGAGCGATTACAGCCCATAGGAATGCATGTAAGCTGTGACAAGTTTTGCTGTTTGTGAGCGCTTCCCTTGCTGCTTCGCTAAAATTTTGCCACGGATCGCTGCAGAAATCCCTCGTGATTGGGTTCCTTACGTTTTTTGTGTGAAATCCCGTCACATACATGTTATTTCCTGTCTATTTTGTACTCGTGTGAGCGCGTGTCGTTCCAATCTTGTACTTTGAACTACGATTATGTGATTTGCTGGTTTTGTGTGGTGTTGTATTTGTTGTGTTACGTTTCCTTTGTCGTCCGTCAGCGTGTGCAGCGTGTTGCTTCTCGTGTTTCTCCCATTTCCTTTCTGCTCGGGGGTGTGGAATGCCAGGGAGCAGTATCCTCAGAATTCACTCTTGGCATTCAGCAATGTTTGGCACGTTTGTTTATGAAACCACCTTAATATGCTTGCATTACATTATGCTTTGCACAGGAAGTTTAGATATGACTAGTTATGAAACGAAATGCCGAACGGCACTAAAGCACTAGGACTAGAATGATATTAATCCAAAGGACTAGAATGATATTAAGTATGTGATATGAAGGCTATATGACGGTAAAAACATATCGACTAGAAATATGTGCACTGGGGAGGTAAATGACGGTAAAGACAGTTCAAAATGACTAGAGCTAGAGTGTGTAAGTCCTAAGCAGAAAGGTCTTGTGGTGAAAGCTCCAACATCGAAGTATGACAAGTCCAGTTGCAAAAGCAAGTTTGAAGCAGTCAACCAGGTAAGTGAGTAGTGTGCATTACTGGTTCTTGAATACGATCAACCTTGACAATTTCTTTCGCAGATGAGACCTGGCTGTCACCTTCTCTGTATATTCCTTGGCAAGGTGGTACAGTCTGATCCTGCTGTAGCACTGGGAAACTTCTTTGATAAGACGGATCACATGGTTTTCATTTGGGCTGCATTCGAACATATGTTGTTGCAAACTGGGGAAGATGCTGGGCAGCAGTGATGTTGATGAGATATGTTGCAAGACTGCTCTCGTTAGAAGCGCCCCAACCTCAGCATGCTTGGTTGCACTTTCTGTGTGAAGATGTAAGGGCAGATATTGCAAAATGTTTGTGTTCGTCAGTTGTCAGTTATCCTAAACAGGGAGAATAAAGAGTAGACGTTCGAGGTTGAAAAATTATTTATTGTCTGAGTAAACATTCTGGAACGCACACAGAAGACGTGTGGCTGGTGTGTTAGTATATCTCACAAATGAGTTATGTTGGGCAAAATTTTCATGCTGTAGTTTTTTCAAATGCAAATTTGCAATACAAATTTTCATGCATCTTAGTATTATCCTATGCAATATGGAGTGGCTTTTAACTGCATGTGAATGCATAATTCAGGAGTGTTTTCGAATATTGGACTAGGTGCAGCATAAGGGTACCCTAATGCAAGACTAATTCTAGTCAGCAACCATCACTTGAAACTTTAACTAGGAAGCATGATTCATAGAGGCCAAATTTTCATGCAAATACATACTTTCAACCCTGCATGCCTTTTGTACACTGCATAATGTAAGATATTGTTGCCCCAGCAAATTTGTTAAATGTTTTAAATGCATGCAAGTGCATTTCTAGAGGTGCATATATTGAGCAAGTATGCATAATGAATTTTTCACGCATGTGTGTTCAACCAGCTTTGAGTGCATACAAATCCAGCCTCTACATATGATGCATGCATTATTACTTTTTGGAGGTGCTCTGGGAAGTCGAACTTGGTGGGCACAGCGTCAGGCCCCAAACGAACGATCTGTCCCGCTCTGTCGAAGCAGCTGTCTTCAAAATGTTTGCTGCAGACCACTGATGTCTTCGACGGTGTCCAGTCCTTTCGCCTGACGTTCACCACCCACTTTTTTAAAAGATCCAGGCGGCTGTGAGGGAACCTGCATTAAACCATTTATTAATATTAATTCCGGCAGTGATGACATGGCTGATCCAGGCAAGCAATCGGCGATACCGTGACCGCCTAACTCAGTGGTAGATCCCACACCGGACAAGTGCGCTTCAACACCTGCTGCGTGCTGAGACCATACAGAGAACTGCATGAAGTCTGTACTATCAAAATGACTTTATCCAGATAAAGTACTGCTTAAAGTTTAACGTTTAGATCTTGAAGCACGAGTCACAAAGTGCCGCGCACATGCTTGACGGCTACGTTTTGTCGCCCGGCCCGTGGACTAATAAATCACATATATTTATAGAACTAAGTCACTTACTTGTGAAATGTCGTTCCCGGTGCCTTGCCAGTACGGGCAGTACATTCATAACCACAGCAGGCGAGCATGACACGATAAAAATGTTACGCAAAGGCACATGCAGAATATGCAGCTGTAGTCGCGAATGGCAATGTTTTCAGCTTCCCAAGATGGCGGCCAAGATGGCGTACGGTCGTACGGTCACCGGACGGCCGGGCCGGACCGTACGGGGCCGGACCGTACGGTCTATAGAGATCAGTACAAAGAACGACACGTGACATCACTGCTGGCGCATGCGCAGCGCAATTCATTTTCCTCTCCCGAAGGCCAAGGCGCCGAAGCGCTGCCGCCGGAGGTCTGGACCTCGCCGCCGTGCCAAAAGTGTCGGCGCGCCGCTGCCGCCGATGTTGAAAAATCGGCGTGGCTGTTGAATGTGCCCATTTTGATCCGTTTGCCATAGAAAAGCTCTCCTATACCTGGTTCTTTTCGTTTGTTTTTCTTGCGTCTTAGGTCCCAGGCTTCAATTCCGGTGTTTTTAGCAGTAACAATTTCATCGCTGATATGCTGTTCATACTGCACAGTTTCATTTCACAGTCCACCCTGGAGGCACAACTCCAGGGAAACTTGTCATTAAATTCCCGAAGGTTGTTTGTCGGTCATCCACCAACACCATAGCACTGGTGATTATCCATATACAGGGTGTTCTTTTATTCGTTACAGAATATTTGTATAAAAAAAGAAAGAAAAAGAAGAACTAGCCAGAACCACGTCTGGTGTCTTCACACTTGCTAAGCTCAGATGCTGTTAACGTTCTGTGTGCTCGACCGTTTATCCAGAATCACAAGCACGGATGGGTGTTGAAAAAAAAGGGGCGGGGGTCATTATTGTAGTTACGTCATTACAGATCAACCTATCATTACCGACATGTGTCTAACGCTGAAATCCCAAGGGCACCCCCTGTAGGGGCTGCACTGTTGAAAAAGTTAGGGCGGTGAAGAGGGGGTCTGGATAAATCACGGTGTGTGCTACGCCCTTATCCACTCACGTATCACTTATGGCCTCACATATACCATCAACCCCTTCTCCTGACCCAGAAGCGGGCACTGCAGATTTTTCTTTTCTTAGATACTGACGAGATAGTCTCATTTGCTTTTCCCCTTTTCCACATCCTCAATGTACACCAACTTGTGAAGTATAAAGAAGTTCAGGTTATGTACCAGCTATTTTACGCACCTTCTAGTCAACTTCAGTTAGCCATGCACAATTATATCACACCCTTCTCTCAGGCATGAGCACAATTAATTCTGGTTTCCTACTTACCACACTAATTTCGGTCCATTCTTCCTTTCGTCCTTGGGTAGTCAAATTTGGAACGACATCCCTCTATACCTGTGTGTCTCAAACTTTTCCAGTACGTGACCCCTTTGAGTAGCACCAAACCTACCATGACCCCCCACCCTTACCTTCACCCCATCTTCCAAAAATTTACTTTTTTTCAATGATGCAGATACATTTATATTGTGATGTATTTAAAAGACATCAACCACAGAGAGAGCTACCAAAAATGCTTATTGATGTTTTGTTAACAAGGGTTGATTTAATCATGAATCTTAATGAGAAAGATGTATTTGCTTTCTTGATACAAGCAAATCAAAACGTTGGTCTGTCCGACTCAAGGTATATCAAGCTATGCAAGCAAGGCGTATCTGCTTGCCATGACCCCCAGGAAAAGGCTCATGACCAGTCAAGGCTCATCTGGGGGTCATGACCCACAGTTTGATCAACACAGCTCTACACGATGAAAGATGAAAGTCACTGAAAAGGTTAGCCAGCTGTAGGATCGAACCCACAATCTTGCATCCTTCAAAAACGCGAACAAACAGGACTTTTCTGCTAATACGTAGGGTGACATGCAATTACTTTTTGATTATTTGCATGTCTCTGCTGTGCAATATCTTAGCTATTTGTTTCTTATACTTGACATGTGTTCTTGGTATTTCTGTTCCCCTCAAACTGTGTAGACATTTGCATTGACTGTTCAACAGGGTTTGCCCTCTCAGTCCTCTGATCAATAATCAGTGTACACTGTCATGGAATAACAATAAAAATCTCAAAACTAAAAAAATAGAATCATCTGAAACACAGCTGTCTGACTGATTCTTTTAAGGCTACGGTCTCGCGGTAGCCATCTTGAATTTACTTACGGATTTCCTACGGCGGGGCGCCACCGTCGCGGTTTCCGTGGATGACCCCGTTAGGGAGACACGCGCGTGGGGACAGCTGCTGACTGGACCCTTTAACCTTGAGTCTCTTCTCTATGCTATTGTACCCGGTGTTTATACGTGTGTAGAAGGGACGATTGTCTCGTAAAAGTCTTCTGAAACTGTCGTGCAAGACGGCGAGTTGATTTTCGTGCTTTCGTGTTTTGAGTAGCACGGGGGTAGCTGTCGCGCGCGTAGCGTGTGACGAAGACTGTGCAAAATATAATATATTTGAGATATATAAAAATATATATCTCAAATGCAAAATGGTCACACAACCGTCATAAAAAATGGACGCAAATACTAAATAATTGCAGTCTGCTGTGAAGAGTCTATTCACGTGCCGATCGGTAGCAGTTTTATCTCAATACAGCTTACAGAAACAGGATTTCTTGAAATGAATTACGAAATTACCAGTTCTGTTGAAACTCGAAGTTCAACTCACAGTGCGCACACAAAATGATAAGAATCAAAGGAATTGCATAACCGAAGTCAAATAGGGAAGTCGACAATTATACGCTATGTAACCTGTCCGTATTCGACATAGTAGCGGCTGTGACTAGTAGTAGTAGATGAAGGTAACTTTTTTTTTTCTATTTGGCTGCGATTCGTGTTATCGCTTTGTGAGATGACGAGAGGTGTGATCTTTCGCCACGAAATGTGGTCATTTCACTAGTTTATTTCAGTCGTCTCCATCGCATTACGCGGCGCTGATTGCCCACAGTTTGTCGTGAGAGGACGGTTGTACTTGCGAGTAAACGAAGGATCCGTCTACAGACTTCAGAGTTCAATCCAAGAAATTGCATTTGCATTGCAAGATAGTTATCGTGCGACAAAAATTCCTGGTAGCAAAATGGATGCGACAGCACTCCTTCCCCTTGCCTACATAATAAACATTTACGGTGGTGTCCCCTCCTTCCATGCTCCGGTTCTTCGTTCAGTTCCCCTACATGTAGAAAACAAAGAAACTAGTTGGAAAGAAAAAGGAACGAGAGAAAGACGCGCGTGCTCTGGGGAAGGGGATTCGCTTATATTCTTTTCTCTCTGGGCAATAGTATTCACGCCTAGCACTGACAATTGTTTTGTAACAGCCTGCTTTCCGCCCCTAACAGGCTTCGCTGTCATAGAAGTTGTCAGTGGCACTGGGAGACCGAAGTTGATTCGTCATGCGCAGCGAAGGGCGCAATTGTTATGATTCGAGCCTATTGTGATAATCGCAGTTTCATTGTGATAAGTAATGTAATAATAACGAGTACAGTTCTATATGGCATTTGACAGCAGGGCTGCTTGTCCGTCGCGTAGCGAAAAGATTGCAACGAAACAGCTGTTGTACGAAATGCCGCAAGCGTTCATTGTACACGCACGCATTGCTTACTAGGGATAAAAATAGGATGCTACGATTTTTAGTTCTGTCCACAACAGTTGCTTCGATCCAAAGCCAATATGTTACTCTGTGGAAACCTTGCAAGAATGTCAGAAATACAAGCGAAGAGACACTCAAGAGCCAAGCTCTAAACAACAGCTTTGTTGTGTTCCCCTGTGATTCTCTCTTACAATGAGAAATGAGATACAACAACGGAAGTAATGTCAACGCGTGCGCATTCTCGTTGTTTTTCCTCGGTCGTTCGTCCTGTGGCCATGTGTCACGTTGACCCGGTTGCAGCAGCACAGTGGATGCCAATCTCCCGTGAGGTGGTCTATTTCCAGGTCTCGCGTAACGGACTGTTACACTGGTTGCACACTGGTCATTTCAGATCTATCCGCTGCGCCGTGGAGCACTACGTAGAAGGTAAATAGCATGTTGGTTGGAACTCATCAAAGGAAGACGTCACCTTTGTCGAGAAACACGCTCACGGGTAGCGGTACCCAGACAACACAATGACATCCCACGGACGTCAAAGGGTATCCTGCATGGGACATTGGGGACGTCCTGGGGAGCTATTTGTGACGTCTCTTGGACGTCATATGACGTCCCTATGGCACATCCCGGGTTGTCCGCGAGAAATCCTGGCGATGTCGCTTTATTACATATGTCGGACGTGTTTGGTACCATTGTACATGGTTCTTTATTGTTGTACACACTCAAGAAAATATGAAATATCATCATGCATTGATGTGCCCCTGTTATATTTATTCGTTTCACCATACACTGAACAGTATTACAAAAAATATGAAACACATACATTCACCAAACTTTTTTTTTACATTGAATTCGCAATATAACATATTCGTGTAACTTACAACAGTAATAGAAAGGATATGCGCAAGTCCGTAAACTTAGACTTTAACATCCTTGACTAGAAGGGTGCTAGAAATTTTCGAGACACACGTCCACATAGAAATATATGAAAATATCACACAACCGCAATGTATCACAGTGAAAACTGAGCAACTGAATGTGATATATGTCAGTATAGTGCACAGAGAACAATCAGCTATGCGCTGCTAAAACAGAACGAAATTACACAGTTTTCTAAAAGACATCATCAAATAGAACACTTGAAAATAATACAAGCAGTCACTTTGCAGATGAGAAATTGTTTGCTGAATGAACAGTCCCGTGAGGCATAAAAGTGGTAAAAACGTATCATGAAACATCCATATGACAGCACCCCTGACAAGAAAACTCTTAAAAATGCTCTAAATGTCCTTGAATTACAGTAACGAAGAACATAGTATATGCACACTGTTTTTCACTTAAGTACCATGCCTGGATAGTTCAGAAACAGCTCACACCACCGATGAACTTCCCCTTCGGCGGGGAGCTTTGACACATTGGCTATAAACTGACGTTAGAGATCGCATTTGCACACTATGTGCATTAAATAAAATCCCTAATTCTGAATTTTACCTCTGGCATTTTTGGTACCCTGTGGACCTTCCGCAGTGACATGTCCCAGTGAAAAACTTGTGTCGACCCTTGGTGACTTACAGTAACTAATTTGTTTGTGTTCACAATTACCTTGCACAGTCTACCAATACGTTATTCTGCTAAAACATCCGAGTACTGTTGTGTTCGAAGGAATGTATGCTTGCGACGTTTCAATATCAACCAGACTGGCGAATGACACTTGCGGCTGTGTCATAGGGTGACCGAGGCCTTGTGCCTTGTTCTTTGTGACGTTGGTAAGATCAGGTCACACATTGTCCTATGTCGCGACTGCAAGTGCTGTGTCAGAGCACCACATGGAGCTGTCCCTTACCATCCACCACCACAGCACTGTGACTATGACGAGAAATCACAACAGAATATGTGGGCTATATGCGAGGGGTATTTGTGTTGGTAGAGAAACCCAACAAGAAAAGCAGCAACAGAGCCTGTCTGCTGGGGCATACCGTGCTATAAAAGTAACACACAAGGCACAATGGCATACACATTCTAAACTAGAGAATGCAATGAGGATTGACAGCCCAAACACAATATAGTTGAGGCTTACGATGACCCCCCCTTTGCTCGTCTTTTCTGCCTGCCTGTCCTTCCTTTCTTTTGCATGACGTAGCCATGATTTCACTGCATCTTCAATATCCTTGAACGTTGTGTTCTGCTTGTCCTTTGGCAGTGAAGATCTGATGGACTCTACAGATTTGTAAAAGTAATAAGTAGTAGTAAGCAATAGTCCAGTCAGCTGAATGGTGTGTACCTCCTAAATACTCCAAGTCTGCTTTTCTAAACTCACAACCTGTACATTTTGTACATTGTACAACCTGTACAAGTGTCACATGAACATGTACACACAGGCATGTTTTGTGCGCCTGTATACACAAAAAGACAGGTAGTGCTGACAACAAGTTATGCAAATACAAGTTGGCTAATTATCAGAGATGCACAATAAATATTTTAATGAAGCCCTTCAGCAGAAACTCCAGACAGCTAGAATTTGACAGAATTCTTGTTCAAGGCATCTCCTATTAAAAAATTGAGAAGCTTTGTAGATGGAGTCAGTGGTTTTCTAAATCACTTCCTTGTAAGGAAAACACAGCTAAACTTCGCATACTGAATGTGGGGAAGCAGAATAACTATGAGGTAAAAGAAACAATAGGAATATAGAAGATGGCTTCTCCAGCTGTGCTCTCTTATGGCAGTTTGTTCCATCAAAAGGGGAATCAAGATTACCTAAGGGTCAAATGTTACATGTAATGCACTTTCCATCATGTCTAAATTATCTGTTTGCAAGAACACCCAATTAAATATTTTCTCTGTTATAACTAGCATGATTTTATGCTACTGTTAGCAAAGTAGCAAACCCTCTCAAGTTAGGCTATACTTACCACAAAGTAGGTCTGCGAATGCAAGGTCTTTGAACGATCTTTTCCCCCTTGCGCCAAACCAGCTGAATTCTGTGGCAAGGTCATTCGTGATAACACGAGACAGGATTCGTGCCACGTGGTCTGCAGTGCCACGGCCTCCAAACATTGCCAGGAATGTACGCTGTGTGGTGAGGAGTAAAGCAGAAAAGTCTATTTAGTGTCACTGTACATGTGTCAATGCATACCAGAGGTTAGTTCTATCACAAATTGAACAAGCATTTGATGTCTCGAATGAACGGAGGAAAATATATGTTGAACACATTGGTGAGCTAGGAGAGACAAAACACTTTCAGAATATCCTGTGCTGCGCAGCGTGCGAGATCGGGCAAAGGGAAAGGACTGCCTCTCAGAAGATGTCGTTGTGTGGGGGTTTGAGCGTCCTCTGCAAGGCTCTTTCGTGTCACATTATAGAGATTTTTTTTGTTCTGGCTTTAGACTACCTATGGCACAAGAGGCTCCTGCATAGACAGTGTTGTGTCTGTTTTTGTTTATCTGGGAAAACATTTTAGAAGTTGACTCAAAGCATCACAAAGCACCATATTCAGTGCAACTTTCCAGGCAATTTACAAAACTGATAAGATTTATTATTCATAGGGCTGGTGAATGATATGTAATTTGTTGCTCTATTGTATCACGAACGGAAGTGATACCTCTTTAGGTACCTCCGAAAAATGAAGACTTTCAGGAGCCATTGTTTACAAAAGCTTACCAAAAAATTGCCTCGAAAATTTCGTATATCGTAGAGAGGCCTTAGTCTACACACAGAAGAAAAATTAAAATTCGGACTTGATGGGTAGGTGCACTGTGAATATTCTTGTCGGCTCAATACGAAGAGCACAGTTAAACAGTGGTACAGCTCCCGACAAAAGTTTACGAAACACCGGAGCGGTGTATATAGCCATCGGAGCGATACCATTGCTGCAAACAGGAGTAGATAGACTTAAAAACAGGTGACAGGGTACTCCATGCACCTCTCAGTAAGTGTGTCCACTCCCGTTGTCTGCTATGATCTCGTTCCGGTCAAGAGATACGTCGCTCTGGTGTTCCGTAAATTTTTATCAGCATCTGTACTCTGTATACATGTGGCAAAATCGATTTTTTTTCCAGTGTTTCAGCCTTTGTTTTCACGAGTTTCCAGGTGAATGTCGGCACAGTTCCTCCTGAAGTCAGCCCAGGATGCATGCTACCCCCCCCCACACACACATACATACACACACACACTCATTCCTGCTATACTTTCTTCATTTGAATATAGTCCAGAGGCCGGGAGTAGACATGTGTATCAAATTCAGCGCACCGGCAAGCAACACAGTAAACAACATAAGACCCGAAACGTCAAGCCTTGTGTTGGTTACTGTATTGCTTACGGTGCACTGAATTGAACACCTCTCCTTCTGTCTACATCTGTATGCCACTGACAGCCACAGTCGCTTCGCAGTGCTAAGACGGAATAAAAAGCATGACTTCGCCTGAAAACTAACTGCTATCAGTTGAAGCCATTCTGAGTGTTTGTATTCATAACAGTGTTATAATCAGATGAATAAAAAAAAATGACACAGCACTGACAATGCAGGATCCTCCTGCACCATAGCTGGTCTAAAGCCAGAGTAAGATATCACTATACTGTGACAAGAAATGGCCTTGCAGGTGACGCTCAAACCCGCATGCAGCGACATCTTTTCAGAGGCAGTTTTTTCCTCTTCTCCTGTTTTCTGAACCATGCAGAGAATTCAGAAAGAATTTATTTCTCCTGACTTACCAATGGCTTCAATATATTTTTCCCCATTCATTTGAGCCATTAAATGTACCGGCTTGTTCGATTTCAGATAGAATTAGCCCAGAAAACATCCACAAGAATTAGAGGTCTCACTGATCACTGTCATTAGAGCTTGCGCTGTATGCTGATGACATCATTTGAAGCGATTCAGAGCCTTTAAAATACACCTGACTACACATTTTAGTGGAGAGATGTGGGCTTTACACTTCTAGAGTGTGTTGGGGAACAGAACACGGGCATCACGTAAACTGTTCTTAAATGCATACGAAACACAACAATTATGCAAGTTGGCATTCGGCTGCAAAAAGCACCCTGCGTTGTTAGGACCCAAAGCAAAAGAATGATTTGTTAACGAAAGAGCAGCATCCTTCATGCTACTGCCAACCTGTGAACTGCTACTCTCTGCTGGTGACCCTAAATCACACTGACTGGGACACATATGAAGCTCACTTAAAGGAGCATCTCATTTGAATGCAGTCACTTGTGCAATTAAGCAATGAATAACTGCAGTGGTATAATAGCTTTCTTTTCATTGGGAGAGCATGTTGCGATTGTGAAGTTCAAGCCGAACCTCCATATTTACCAGCCACTCGCTGAAGTGAGAGTGCTTCAGCTCTCTCTGCTTGGGTTATCGACCCTATTACTTCACCTCGAAGCCTGAATGAGAAAGAGGGCGACAATAACATCGACATCCCCAATCTGGCTTTCCACAATAGCAGCATTGGAAGCAGGCAATGCAGATGACGGTTATCATACGTTTTTCCTGCCTGCATTTTGTGAGAGCGCAGATGATAGGACAAACAGAACGAAACGACAAAAAAGAAATACCTATCATGGTAATCCAGGTTGGGGTGGCTGCGTTCCAGGTAATGTTGCTACGCTAACGACTAGCCAGGGCGAAGATGTCGACATCACTGTCACTCTTTTCTTCCGATTACTTTCTATGTGGAGCAACCTCTGGAGTTGCATTCATTGCAGCATGCAATTTCAGCATATAAATGCTGGACCTCAATCTGGTATTTACGATATGCTCATAATCTGTGGTTAAGGCTAAGTGCTGGTACATAAATTAGCCGATTAACTGCAGAACTGATTTTAGCAACCGCCAAGTCCTGTGACTTTTTGTAAAAATGAAAACCGTGCTAATGCAAACCATGTTTCTTTCTGGAAATGTAACACAGTTGCAGAAAAGGAATTATGTATATCACGCAGTACTTTCTGTAAGTTGAGGAGTACACCGCAGGTGCATGTTTTTTGTAAGAAGTCGATAGACGTGTATTGCTAGCATGGTCTACACATTTTGTGTGCCCCTGTGTTACAAAGTGAAGAACTAAAAAGATAGGAGATTACTTAATTGCCTGGACACAGCAGGGAGAAAAATGTGGGTGGGGGAACACAGGTCTTCAAATGCACTTTAAGTTTCATCTGCGTACAGCGCTCTTTCTATTAAAAATGGGGCACATTTCAATACAGACACCCCATAGGAAGCCACTGTTAAAGAGCAATGAAACTATTGCATGTAATGTCAACATTTCATATATATTGACAAAGATTAATTCGAAAAGTTTTTTCTGTGACTGGCCAAAGGCATGGCAGATGTACCACATTAGGCACCTGGGTAGGAAGAGACAGTGCAATAGGCACCTGCAAAGCTCAAAATATTTACAGGTTGCAAGCATTCCTGTCAAATGAATACACAAGAAAAGGTAGATGGGTAGAAATCCAGCGAACCTGTAGGGATGTAGGAAGAGAAGGCTTGACGTGAGGCAACGTTTGCATTAAGTTCAAGTTGCTCTGTAGAGTACAACACTACCATTGTTATTTTGCTGCTTATTTTCTGGCACTTGCAATATGGTGCTTTAGTTAGTTTACGGTACATTCGGAGGGAACAATTGCTCATGTATTTGTGACTTCGATGCCTACTAGAAATGAGGTGTGCCACAATGTACAAATGCCATACGAAGAGCCCTTGGTCATGCAAAATCACACATCACTAACCACTTCGGTCTGCTTCTGTTTGTTATTTCGCAGCTGGTTGTCGAACTCCACAAAGTCGTCCAGGTTATTTATAGGCTCCTCAAAAAGCTTCTCGTGCTCGTCCACATCTTTGTGGATGCTCAACTTTGATAGACTGTGACTTAGTTGGCTTGAAATATCTTGAACCTCATATCTGATGGAATGTAGCAATGTCAGCACCCTTTTCTGGAAAGCTGAAAAGCAGTTCATGGTTGCATGGGTATAGGTTAGGCACATGAATATGGCAGCCATCGGCAAAGCGAGGCAGTGACAGGCCTTGAACCGGCAGTCAGGATATACAGGCTCAAGTCCTGTCGCTGTCTAGTTTTACAGAACTTCAATATTTGTATATTCATGGATCTGAGGTATGTGAATCTTGCTTGTTCTATCCTTTCACGTGTTAGAGTCTCAGAAGAACATGTTTCCATGATGTTTACGAGATGTCACTGCCTGGTTTTGTGCTGTCCATACAAGACTGTTCGTGAGCGAGAAAGAATGCCGCAGAGACAGGGAAGTGCGTGCATGCCTCATTGAAGCCCCGTGGTAAGGGAAGACGGATTTGAGGGCGGACGGTGTTCAGTACAAGCCTCATACACTCAGCAACTTTTATTGGGGTAGTGTATTCAAGCAAAGCAATACAAAACTGGCAAAGGAAAACAATACTTTTAGTCTGCTAATTTTCGAGTCCGATCAGCAAAATTAGACTAATTATAGCATGTGACAATGAATACAAACTGCCACAATAAGTGGAAAAGCTTTCAAATGCTTTTAACTTGCAAACAAGACTTTGATTTTGCCTATTTTTAAACAACACAGTATCCTATATTACTTGCCGCTTACCTGCATTCTCAGCGCTTCCTGGCAGCGCATTTGACCCACTTTTAGTATCTTGGCTATACACAGTGCTTCCTGATTAAAATGATAAGTACTCCTTTACTCATGGCAACCACAAATTTTGTGTCTAAATGTCGCATTCCACTCACCCTTCACAGCAGGCGAAATTCGGTGGTTGTGCATATATCCCGCTTCATGGTCATCAGATGCCATTACACAAGACCCTGAAATAGAAACAATGCAAGGCCACTTGTGTACTACCATGCATTTAGCTACCTGACCCTTCCTCACACTCAAAGCAATTTCATCGTCTCAACTGCATCATATTGTAAATGTGACAAAATAAATAAAAAATACCCGGGGCTGACGTTGGTAAAGACGACTGGCTGCTTGATAAGGAAGGTGCAGCAGGTGACCTCTGACTGCTATGGCACATCATAGCCTCCTCAGGTTCATCAGCTGGTGATCGTCAGTTAACATGAGCAGCAGGCACAAGATTGCGTGCAAAGAAGAATAGCGATTGAGAAAAATATATACATGTGGCTTAGAGTAGAAGAACTGAACGAACCCTTGCCTTGTGCACATTTCACAGAGTATCAAAAGATCCTGCAACACCACACACATTGTGTAAAGCATAACTCACCAATATCCTCGTCGTCGCTGTATGGCGGGCAGAATGCTCTCTGGTGAGTTTGTGGTAGATCTTTGCTACTTCGTGACGACCCTGGCTTCTTGTGTGACGAGATTGGCTTCTTGTGTGACGAGATTGGCTTCTTGTGTGATGAGACTGTAATGGTGTTATTGTAGGGAATGCGCTTATTGCATCTAGTACAGCGCAGACTCAACGAAACCTATGCACAGTAAAGCAACAGAAATAGTAGTTGAACAAAATTTGTCAAAGTGCTCCTTTAACCTGCCTGGCTTGATTGTCGTATAAAAGTGTATGTGGAAGTGCAGCAAGAGGAGGAAGTGTTCCCACCTCATATTTCGCCTTTCTTTCCCCCAGTTTGATCTTGCTGGTGCTGATGACTATTCTTATTGCAAAGAAAATAAAATGACGGTCTTGTCACAAGAAAGGAAAACAAATGAAGGTGTGGACACTTCCTCCTCTTGCCGCACTTCTGATTGCACTTTTTTTTAGAGAAAAAAGCAGGGCTAGAGCAGCATGTTCACTATTTTTTTTCCGACTAGTTCTTTTGCTATACTGCACACAGTTCCTGATGGGTTTGCAGTTATCAGTGGAGGACTTCATATTTCAAATTTTGAATGGCAAAAATAAATTTCCCTCAACTAGAAATTGGCCAAAGCCTTCCCAAATGGTGACAAAAATTTCCCGAAGATAATTGCCGAAAGTCCCACAATCGTCAGGCGAGTACATTGACAGTCAGATTTTTTTATCACATTCGATGAAACACCCTGTATCTTACCTTTCACACAAGGTGGTGGTGTGGGTGGCTTGGGAAGCGGACTGATGTCGTCTTCATCTGAGCTACTGAAACTCCGAACAATGCGCCGTCGTTTCCCACGTCCAAGCTCTTGATCAGTGGATAGGTCTGATGTGACCTCTGCAACGGCAAGCTTTTGGCGTGCTTGCTCATAGGTACCTGTATAAGATGCACACTAAGTAGTGACTCACACATGCATTAGAGGGAACTGTTTAATTATACTCACTGAAAAGACCCAATGGCCGACACCTCTGTCTGAACCAATTCTCTGCTGGCATCGTTCCTTCTTCAATGAGTGCCCGCAGCTTACTGCCATTTTTCTCAGGAGGCCACATGCACACACCCCCGTTCAGCCAATTTACATGAACAATCGCAACACAGTCCTCTTCGTCTGGGAATTTTACGACTGCGAACAGTTTCTCATCTGCAAAGTGTGGAGAAGGCAAAAAATAATTATTGTGATGACACATCCTACACAGCATGGTGAAGTGGTATGATGGCATGGGCAGTCCCGAAAGGGAGCTTCACGCATTTGCGCTCCACGTTAGACAATGGCCATGACTGCAGTGGGGACATATCTGACACTCTATATATCCCAAGTATCGCAGATTTGCATGGGTACGTGTAGAGGTCATGCTTTTGCAGGAATTTCCTGCCTACTATGTATGGCTGCTGTGCTGGGTGTGCAAGAATGATGTTCTGGATTTCTACTGCGCTTCCATCACTTAGCATGCAGACGCAGTCTTTTCCATTTGCTTGCAACATAAACTTTCCTGGAACTTGAACTTTTTTATACTGCGAACCCTGACAATTGTCAATCACTGGCCCATTGCGGTGTTTTTGGGAAAATGCTATCTGGTTGCTCTGCGGACACTCTGGTTCCATTACGCTTCTCCTTTCAGTGATCCTGTTGACGAGTTGTTCCAATGCCCTCTCAGGTTTCCTTTTCATGTTTTTCAAAGTTTGCATATGGTTTTCAAAAGGAAATGCTGACCAGCTGTCTAACGGTCCATGTGTTCCTGCATCTGCAGCAAGATGAAGAAGACCATGGATGTTGTACGATATAAGGTGGCGGCCATATGTTGAAGAAAACATGTCAACAAAGTGCCGAAGCAAACGTTCAGCATACTCCAAATGCCTTTCATAAATATCTGGGCTGGTCAGGATTGTTACAGCTACGTGCAAGACCAGATAGTTCGCATACATGTCACTGGGTATGACCTGATAAAGTACCACTGGTCCCGTATACAATAACATGGTTCGAAACTCAGTGGCCTTCCACCTGTCAAGGTCTTGCAAGCCACGGGGTTTCCTGTTGAAGTCGGATGGTATATGCTGACCCAGGGCAATGCTCTTCTGCGAAAGTTCTTCACGTTTCTCGCTGTTTATTCTAAATGATGATGCGGCCTTGCACCACAAAAGTAACAACTTTCGCATTGCACCCAAACATACAAGGTGCATATACTCAAGTGGCACCTGCTGCACAAGGTCAATAGGAAGCTCCATCAAAATAGTTGATCCAGTGTGATGCTCTTCCTGGGTTGCAGCTCTAAATGCCGCATCATCTCTTAATGGAGCATTCATCTCAGGAAAGCATACGTGCCCATTTTTGTACGACCCTTTCGTTGTGCACCTTGTGCAGCTGAAATAACCAGAATGAGATTTTACGCACAAGATGAATGCCCTGGCAGGTGCGTCACACACAAATGCTTTAATTTTGATGGCCACGTGAGTACTGTTGATGAGGACTCCATCATGAAGTAACTGGTTCACTTCAGAGACAAATGGCTGCAAATATTCATTTACATTACGTGGTTTGTTGTTTCCACAATAAACGCCGACAGCAAAGGGCTCACTTTTTTTGCAGTTTACGACATGGCAGAGAATCGGCCAAAACTGCTCCGTTGTGCTTTTTGTTAGGGGCAAACCGTCTATATTCACGTTCAGCAGCAGCACTACTGGCAGCATTTCTGTGTTCCGCAACGCGAACAGTAGTCCCGATGCGAGTCCAAAGTGATGGTACTTCCCCGGAGGAATATCTAAAATGTTAGACGTGATTCGGGGAGTTTTAAGCAACGTCCTTGCTGAACTTGGGAGATCCGAGAAGGATGGTTGTGTTCGCAAAATCTTCAACAAGCCGGTTAAATGGCTGTGTTTTGTACCCGATTCCACACTCCAAACCCGCAATTTAGTGCAAAATGTATGCATAGCATCTACATCGCTGCAGGCCTGCTCTGTACACAGCGTAGTGCGAAGGCCTTCGTTTGCGCTTTCCAAGGGGGAGGTGCATGACGCCTCGGTACCCACGTTGACTGGACTAGAACCACTAGAACCCTCCGTATCATGAGCTTCTGTCACTGCCAATGTTGGCGTCTGTGCACTGACCTGCTCTTCGTTACCGTGAGAAGCTCCCAATTTTGCGCTCGCACCTCCTGTCAGATATGCGTTTTCTTCTACCCGACATGTCACATCACTCTGCTCTTCAGCGAGCGCATCAGGGTCCACTGTAGCGATCGAGGGACCGTGGTCTGGGAGCGCACGACTTTCAAAACTTTCACTTTCGGGTAGCACATCTTGGGCTACTGTGCTTTCTACATCATGCTGCACACGCCTGTACATGGACCGCTTTGACAACTTTGGCATGTCCCCAGCCTTTCAATGTAGTTCGAAGTGAAATATCAAGGAAATATCTTGCCTGAACTACCCATCTTCAACTTCCGCGCCGAACCACCAAAACACCACGACCATCAAACCGCCGAGGAAGAGGAAGCGGGACGACCGTGCACTGGCTCAGGCAGTCAACGCGTTTCGAGGAGAGTTTCGTACATTTTCTATATCAATCAAAATAGGTTCAAAAATCTAACACAAATTCAAAAAGAAAGTATATGAAAGCCAGCGTAAATTTGTTTGTTGTCTGGTTTTAGTGGGTTTTAGCCACTGCTGAATTTATCGCTGCATTGAGAAATATATCACGATATACAATATCACCTAGACTTATTCTGAAGTAAGTAATTATCTGCAATTGTTATTGCAGATAACTATCATTAACAATTATTGCTACTGAACAAGCGTTGAACTATTTTCCAACACTCTGCACCGAGCACCATTTGCAATCGGTGCTACTATCGATGCTATTTCAGGATACTGAATAGCCACTTCAATCCGTATCCAATCCAGCGTGAGTTATGGTTGCGTGTGTGTTCGTATCATGGTTCATGTCCTTAGCTTAAAAACCCGGGTTTTTAAGTTATGGATCTATACCACCAGCTCTCTTGCTACCTCTCTATCCTCTCGTTATGGTTCATGTGTTCACTCTAGTTCCAGCAACTACAGACATACGATGCTCTGGCGATGTGCCAGTCGTGATTGTGGTGTTTCTTAAATATTGTGGTGCCCGCTGTAGGAAGTGTAACCCCGCGTGTGGAAGTACGCCGCGTAGCTTCGTAATACTCATCCCACAACGACATCGGTCGACGACGTGACTGCAGTTTGTACCCATGTCGGACGTACGCCGGGGATAAAATGCTTCTTTGTTTCCGTACACAGATAACGTTTTGTATTTGCCAGAACGAGAGCGTCTGAAGGACGGAGCTTTTTTTTTGTGATTTCCCAGGTCCACGGTTTTCTCTTGCAACCACCAACCGTGTTATCGTAGTTCGCAAGTGGAACTTAAACAAAAAGAACACCTGTAATCGCAAACATCGTTTCATCGGGGGTGCTGTAAGTTAATAACACACCGTCAATGGCGTAGCCACGTGGGGGGGGGGGGGGGGGCTCGAGCCCCCCCTACCTGCCACGACGGACCCACGCAAATCCGAGGAGAAAATAATATATGGGGGGGGGGGACCGTGTGATGATCGCTAAAGTTCTTACAGTTCATGGCGTCTACCTAATCGGCACTCTTGAGTGGTTTTCAGAGTATGAGCTTTTCAAAATCCTTCCGATCTCGTGACACCCCCTCATTGGACATCACTGCGTAATCGTATTGTGAACGCCCAAATCAACCGCATTTTGCGGTGTGCACAAGTATATTGTGTGTTGTATCACCCAGGATCAGCGGGGGGGGGAAGTTTTCGCATCGAGCCCCCCCTACCTTGGCGGTCTGGCTACGCCACTGCACACCGTGTAGGTCAGCGCTAGAATTTGGTACCAAATATATATCGAATATGGCAAACAAAACTTGCATAATAACTTTGAATCACTCACTCGTGGCTTATAACACAATTTAAACCACTTGTAGATTGTTTAAATTCTGGGTTGGATGTGGAAGATCTTTCCTGAACCTCTTTTTTCGCTTGTATCTTTTTACCTGGTTAAAAAGCAGAGGTTACATGGCTAAATGAAAACTTTGCACATTCAAAACAACAACTCTATGCATTATTTATACATTCCTCTTTGCACCGCTTTTGGGTTTTTGCCAAAAAGACATCCGGTTTCACAGACAGCACGCTCTGCGCCAACCACTGTGCTGATTGATACAGTCATCGCTTCTGATTTGGAACAGAGAAGGTCGTATACGCCTTTTTCTGACAATTGAAATTGCCACGAAGAGGTGTACGACTCTTCAACGAAAGATTTAATTCTGCATGGCGGCTGGCTCCGAGTGTCCTTAGTTGCGGAAGGACCGGTAGTCGTGGCGGGGGCTTGTTTATGTTTACCCGAGAATGTAATGCATACATGCAAGGCATTCGGCGTTTCGTGGATCACCGGAATGTTGGCCAAGACTTGATGCATTCTCTGCATCATGAACAATACTATGCTATGGCAGGCTAAGAGCTCTAAGAGCAGTAGGTCAATAAATAACTTGTAGTAAATGTTACTAATGCCCGTGAAAACCATATCTACACAAAGCGTATGCTTCTCAGTAAAATGAGAGAGTGTCCTAGCGTCCTTACGCACACAAAACATATGCACATACAGTGTTGTCACTTTGCTTTACATTACTGATTTCTAAACAAATTTTTGCTGGGGACATGGTGAGCATCGTAGCGTCAAACTTGCTCTCACATGAGTCGAGACATGTATGCGATCGAGGAATCTCTGCAGCAGTACAAGATGAGTAAATGCTCTGTAGTGCACGTAACTAAGATCTACAAAATGGATATTCACACAAAGCATACGCTTATCACTTTTTCCGCACATATACGCTTAGCACTTAAGACACGCAAAATGTGAAACACAGATGTGTACACAAAAGTGTGCAGAAAATTTGTCATTAATTTGCTGGAATAACTTCTTGATCTCTAAACAAAAATTTGTTTACAAGGACATGGTGAACGTATGGGCCGTGAACTTGCTAAGTAATAAACCGTAATCGTTCTCTATGTCTGCATGCCACGGTGTCCTTCACAATAACTTTGGCCACAGCAATCACGTGCACAGGACTTTCAGCAAACTGTCACGCTTGCAGTGCACATTTAGCCATTGTCTCTCTGCAATGATCTTAAATGTACTGGTGATAAGTGGCTCCAAAGCAACACATGCTCTTTGCCCAGACATAAGCACACCACAGCGAAGGACATTTGCACAAATAAAGAAGGATAAGATACACTGAAACTAGCATTCATAAAAAGAGGTAGCTGCTCCTACTAGTAAAGAAGGATAGTGATACAGCCAAAAAAGGCTATTTGTTTTGTTGAAGAGGTAACAAGCAGCTCACTAATGTGCTTCGGGTTTTCATTACTGAAGTACATTAGGACCTTAAAGTTTGAATAACCATGATTGATGATGCGAGAGGCAGCTCAATCAGATAATGATCTTTAAAACTTTCAGCATTGTCTTCTGTATTTTGCTGTGCCCTCTCTGGTGGTTCTTGGTGGCTTTGCATCAGGATTATATGCCACTGAGGTCTGGTGCAACTTTCAAAAAGGTCCACAATCGGTAAACTGAAACGTGGTTACAGGCTCGTGCATGACAGCAGCCATGTGAGCTGGAGTGTCTATTAGCAGCCGCTAAGGATATCAACCACAACATATATGAGCCGTTACTGCTTTTACTCATTTGTTGATTCTTTTTCAAAGTTTACGCTGACCCATTTCTGTGCCGTGCTGGCTCTGGTGGGACAGGCTGCGGATATCCTCGGGACAGTTGCCGTAGCGTGTCCCGTGACGGACGTCCTGGGTAATCCGAAACTTGTCCCGTATGGGACGCGGACGACGGGACCGAAATGGGACATCCTTGGGACTTTGTGTGTCGTCTGGGTAGGGAGGATTTGTGTCAAATAAACCTGGGTTGCTAGTTGAACGCCGTCCGTGTCTGTCGCGTTTGTGTTCGTCCACCACGATGCGTCGCCGAGAAAGTACGAATTCAGCTGAAATCTGCAGAGCACTGTCGCAGAGCACCCGCAGAGCACTGTCGTCACTTCCGCACTTCGTTTGCAGACCATGGCGCAGACGATATCCCCAGGGTTCAACTGATTTCGGTATTATCGCTGCTGAGTAGACTTTTCATGCTGCTCTCATTTGTTTTGAGCAACGACCGCTCGTGAAAAACGCTTAGGCAACGTTCCTGGGTGGGTTTTCCGCGAATCTGCAGTTGTGAATGTAGAAAGGCGCGTGTAAAAAAGGGAAAAATAGATTTCCCCCATTTCCTGTCTGTTTTATTTTTTTCGCTAATAGAAAAATCGGGAACACAGACTCGGTGAAAAGCATGGCGGCAAATGATGCGCAATGGTTCGTTGTGCTTTGTTTCTATGATGTTGTTTTACGCTTGATACACATAACCAACCAGCCAAGCAAATACAGTCGACACTACACTACGAGAATACAGTAGTATTTTAGTAGTTATATTATTTTTCTCTTTGGAATACAGCGTACTGAGGAACGTAGACCGGGACAACGTCACACGCGAAATTGATACATTAGGGAAACGGCACAGGGAAATGTGACGGGGTTTTCATTTCGTCATTTCGACTGGGACATTTTACCCAACGCCGTTTCATCGAACGCCGATTTATCATCCCTTGCCTTTCGTCGTCCCTCGTCTCGGGATTTTACTGTCACGCAAAGACAATTCTCCAAAGCATCGGGGTGCACAATCGGTTATGATAAGCAAAAACAAGAAAACGTACATCTCGTAAAAAACTCTGAAATTAGCCGCAGGAATACCGCTGGTAGCCTGAATAACGCGGTCAGTCGGGGACATTTTTGGAGCGGGAACGGGACATTTCGGTGTGGAAGTTTCGGTGTACGTACTTTTTTTTTTGGGGGGGGGGGGGGTATTGTTTCCTACAACCATTCTTCGCTGTGTCGCGAAGGCAACGCCGATAGCTACTGTCATAATAATAATAATTCGAGGCTTTACGTCGCGAGACAACTGCGATCAGTTACTGTCATGAAACAGGTTCTCCGTTCATGGGCTTATCCCCTTTACCATATACTGAGCCTATACTGATATTATGACAATAACGTGAAGGTAATGGCAAATGCTATGAGCACGATATGGAGAAATGCAACGAAATAAAAGCAAGTTTCTCACAGACACGTAGCTGATTGACGTACTGTCACTGTGACTTCCCTGAGAGAAACATGCGGCGCATATGACACGCTACTGCTATTTCCTTTTCATGTTCACTCCCAAAATCGAAAATTCTCTTTCCACACCCAAGGTCGTCGAGTATAGCTTTAGAACAGGTTTGCTAGCCAATTTTAGATAGCTTTTAATTATGACACCCAAGTACTCATAACGTTGTACTCATGCGCTTTAGCCCGAAGAGGAAAAGCCAGTTCGCCGCGTGACTCAGAAGAGGCACCCGAACATATGTATGTATATCCAATATCTTGTACATTCTCGAAGGAGGAGCAGCAGTCGCCAAGTAAAGATGCTCCAGAGCAGTCGTGTGTTTTGAGCATCTAGACGAGCGAGAGGTTGTCTACACATTGAGCACGCGACCATTAGGATATCCCGCGAAACGTTCGTCCTGAGTGTCAGCTGGATAGACTGCTTGGAGGGGACCTTGCCGCAGCATGATAAAGTTCCGAGGGGCAGTGGGGCAGACACTCAAGCCCCCACGTAGTTGTGTTAGGGTATATCACACAAACAAATGTCGTTGACTAACAACGCAGTGTGGGGTTGGTATGACATTTCAGACGCGACGGAGCTACGGCAGACGAGGACAATACGGAAAAGGGCGGTGTGGTGCCTTTCCGTCCTTTCCGTACTGTCCTCGTCTGCCGTAGCTCCGTCGTGTCTAAATGCCGTTGATCACACATTTTCCGCGGCACCCTTTTTTTTCTTTTCTTCTTGGCTTGATGGGAAAGTTATGCATCAACTTGTACAACTTCAGGAAGGTGAATCCCATTGTTGCATTTTTGGTGATACGATATGCCATGTAAAACAGTTGACATGGTTACAGAAATACCATGTTTTTATTTTTATTTTACAAAGTTATTTAACTGACTAGCTACTAACTACCATGTTTTTGTGGCTTCATAAGAAGAACTACTAGCTGGGAAGCCACATATGTAAGGACGCGTACATGTTCACTTGCAAGAGTCAAGGACGTCGGCAGATGGAAAGAACGTTATACGGAAAGTTTTCGAGATCGTGCAATGTGAAAGACAAGAATACATAACACAGAAGTACAGTAAAACCTCCGAAGTCGGACACCTCCCTACCTCGGACAACTCCCCATGTCGGACAAGATTTCATTGCACAGGCAGGCTCCCATTGAAACTACATGGGGACGAAATTCTCTATGTCGGACACCTCCCTATCCCGGAAGTAGGACAGGGTTTTCCCTGCTAAGTCGGACAAAACCCTGGCCAAATTACCTCAATCTCGGCCCATCTTTGCACCAAAGACTCAAAATGAGCCAGTGGTCCTGACTTTCGCCCCTTTTTTCCCCTATACTGGTCTCAGCATTTTGTTGCTTTAGTTTTTCGAGTCCAAAAACGAGTGCTGTCAGTCCACATTGTAATTCTTTGTGTGAGCACTTGTCTTCGGTTTGTCTAGAGCCTTTGAACGGGCACTGCACCAAAGCAATGAAAAGCGGGCTGACGCTTCAGAGACATGTCCTCGCTGCTCGAAAAGCTCCAGAGGTAATGCCATTGAGTGGAATCTGAACGGAATTGAATCTACCAAAATCAGTAATAATTATCAGTGAAGAATGGGTAGAGGTACCACTACCACCAGGAACCACGAAGGACCATAAATTGAAGAAGGGGGACATTTCTGGCAACACAGCTGTGATCTTTTCCATTTTTTGTTTCCCTCATATTCTGTAACTCATACACCTCTATAAGTGGGACACGCTTCGGCTGCACCGCGGGTGTCCAACATAGGAAGGTTTCACTGTAGTCCCACAGCATATGCCTAATCAATTTTATGAATCCCCCCCCCCAAAAAAAAGGTAAATTTTATCACGATTTGCTGTTTCTTGTTCTCTCTCTTTCTTTTGTTTTTCTTTTTGCCATAAAAAAAGGATTTGACCGACAAAATTCCCTTGCCTACATAACGAATGCTTATCATGGTGCAGACGGTACTTGAATTCAGTCATACGCGTTACATTACGGCACACACGTGCGTGATTTGGGGACGGTTTTTTCTTTTGTGTGTTTGCGTGTGTGGCTCGACACGTTTCCTTGTCGACAGACAGTGCTGTGCGTAGCGGCGCTACTAACAGAGTAGCTCTTTTCGCTACTTTTTCAGTAGCGGAGGAGCGCTGGCGCTAAATTTCTAACCAATAGCGGAAAAATAATTCCCGCTACAAATTTTGGTAACGTGTCCGATGCTGCTACCGCTACTTTAGTGGGCAAGACAAAAGAAGTAACTCGTATTCCACGCCATTTCACTTCGACAAGGCAGTATCCGTGTCACAATCCGGCATGACCAAAGTGATATTTCTAATTTCTGTACGCTCTTATTCTGCCTAGAATAAAGTTCAGAACTGGTATCGACATTTTTCGTGCTTATTGTTCCTGCATAAAACAATATTTTATTGCCTAAGCGTTGTGTGGGCTCTAGTCATCATGGTTACATGTTCGTCAAAAAAATATCTTACGAGGCAGCTTGGCAGTAGCGCCGGTACATATTTCCTTCCGGTAGCGGTCCGCGCTACGTTCCGGAATGAGTAGCGGCCTCCAGTGGTGAAGCGTCGCTCGTAGCGCCCTCTAGTGGTGTACCCTACACAATGGCTAATCCTTCTATTATATTAATTTATCTATATTGTCGTATGCCGTATGGTTGCCGTACACACCAATCTCACAGCATAGCAATTGAGCTCTCAAACAACAACCATCAGTTGAACAATAAACGGAGTGAGATTACTATAAACTCGCTCAAAGACTGGTACACAACGCTGGACCCAAAACCCTTTGCCGCCGACGCCGCGTATCGCGGTCACGAGGCCATAACAACGCTGTGGAGAGCCGCCGCCGAGAGTGGCTGTCCTATCGCTCGCAGCGCCCCCACAGCCTTGCACAAGGGCGCTCTATTTTGCACCGCCATCCCATGCCTCCCGCTATCTCTCACCATGCTCCCCGAAGGAGCAATGACGTCATCCGCGGAATGCGACAGCAGCGGCCTCCAGTGGTGAAGCGTCGCTCGTAGCGCCCTCTAGTGGTGTACCCTACACAATGGCTAATCCTTCTATTCATCGGAGATAATCCGTCCATTGGGGGCTGCATTGGAAACAACACCCCAAAAGTTTACGGAACACACGAGCGGCGTATTTTCTTCTCGGTACGACACCCTAGCGGCAAGCGGAAGCTGGCGAAATCAGGCCAGTTCACTGCCTCAGAGGGGTGGACGACTGCGCTCTTAGCGACACACAACGGTAGTTTCGGTATGATTACTGTTGTATGTGCCCGCGAAGTGAGTTGGATTTAACTGTTGTGCTCGTCAACAACTCGTGACTCCACGTCCCTTGTTTATCAATCAATCAATCATGAATGTCAGTGTCAATTGTTTACCAGCTTGTCACGCGTCGTTCATAATAAAGCTACTGTTTACAAGATATCTTTCTTTCTCTTGTCTACATATCACGGCTTTCCAATAAAAGCAATACACTCTAAATTGTTGCCACCATGATTAATCCTTGTTATCACGATGATAGCGGCAAGCTCCCTGTCCCAACAATCGTTGAATCACGTGTTGTTGGCGAGCACAACAGTGAAATCCAACTCACTTTGCGGGCACATACAACAGTAATCATAGCGAAACTACAGCTGTGTGTCGCTAAGAGCGCAGTCGTCCACCCCTCTGAGGCAGTGAACTGGTCTGATTTTACCAGCTTCCGCTTGCCGCTAGGGTGTCGTACCGAGGAGAAAATACACCGCTCGCGTGTTCCGTAAACTTTTGTCGGGACCTGTACTTGCTCAATATATGCACCTCTAGAAATGCACTTGCATGCATTTAAAACATTTAACAAATTTGCTGGGGCAACAATATCTTACATTATGCAGTGTACAAAAGGCATGCAGGGTTGAAAGTATGTATTTGCATGAAAATTTGGCCTCTATGAATCATGCTTCCTAGTTAAAGTTTCAAGTGATGGTTGCTGACTAGAATTAGTCTTGCATTAGGGTACCCTTATGCTGCACCTAGTCCAATATTCGAAAACACTCCTGAATTATGCATTCACATGCAGTTAAAAGCCACTCCATATTGCATAGGATAATACTAAGATGCATGAAAATTTGTATTGCAAATTTGCATTTGAAAAAACTACAGCATGAAAATTTTGCCCAACATAACTCATTTGTGAGATATACTAACACACCAGCCACACGTCTTTTGTGTGCGTTCCAGAATGTTTACTCGGACAATAAATAATTTTTCAACCTCGAACGTCTACTCTTTATTCTCCCTGTTTAGGATAACTGACAACTGACGAACACAAACATTTTGCAATATCTGCCCTTACATTTTCACACAGAAAGTGCAACCAAGCATGCTGAGGTTGGGGCGCTTCTAACGAGAGCAGTCTTGCAACATATCTCATCAACATCACTGCTGCCCAGCATCTTCCCCAGTTTGCAACAACATATGTTCGAATGCAGCCCAAATGAAAACCATGTGATCCGTCTTATCAAAGAAGTTTCCTAGTGCTACAGCAGGATCAGACTGTACCACCTTGCCAAGGAATATACAGAGAAGGTGACAGCCAGGTCTCATCTGCGAAAGAAATTGTCAAGGTTGATCGTATTCAAGAACCAGTAATGCACACTACTCACTTACCTGCTTGACTGCTTCAAACTTGCTTTTGCAACTGGACTTGTCATACTTCGATGTTGGAGCTTTCATTAGGACTTATTCACTCTAGCTCTAGTCATTTTGAACTGTCTTTACCGTGATTTACCTCCCCAGTGCACATATTTCTAGTCGATATGTTTTTACCGTCATATAGCCTTCATATCACATACTTAATATCATTCTAGTCCTTTGGAAGTGCTTTAGTGCCGTTCGGCATTTCGTGTCATAACTAGTCATATCTAAACTTCCTGTGCAAAGCATAATGTAATGCAAGCATATTAAGGTGATTTCATAAACAAACGTGCCAAACATTGCTGAATGCCAAGAGTGAATTCTGAGAATACTGCTCCCTGGCATTCCACACCCCCGAGCAGAAAGGAAATGGAAGAAACACGAGAAGCAACACGCTACACACGCTGACGGACGACAAAGGAAACGTAACACAACAAATACAACACCACACAAAACCAGCAAATCACATAATCGTAGTTCAAAGTACAAGATTGGAACGACACGCGCTCACACGAGTACAAAATAGACAGGAAATAACATGTATGTGACGGGATTTCACACAAAAAACGTAAGGAACCCAATCACGAGGGATTTCTGCAGCGATCCGTGGCAAAATTTTAGCGAAGCAGCAAAGGAAGCGCTCACAAACAGCAAAACTTGTCACAGCTTACATGCATTTCTATGGGCTGTAATCGCTCTTTTGAGCACCGCAATATGGCGGCCGGTTGTCGTACCCTTTCCCGCGATACCCTCACCCATCCGCTATCCAGCCTTTATACATAGAGATCAGTGGTTCTTTGCTGCCGCCGCCACGCCGCCTTGCCGTTTGCTCACTTCATGCGAGTTGCATGGTCGGTTGAAAAGATGAGAGCGTCTGTACAAAATTGTTCCGTGGGCCGCTTTGTTACTGCAGATATGCAACAAGTGCGAGTCCACTTTTTCTAGACGGCACTCTCTCAGCCTAGGCAACAGCAGCACCAAATGAATGTACCCAACTTCCGAGTGAATTAAGAAGCACGAGTGCAATTCTGAAGCTGGTAGGTACATCTCATGATCTGTTACACTATAATACACACATGCCATTCGCGCTCAATGCACGATTTTGGAGGTGTTGCAGCGTTGCACAAAACGGCAGTCTGGTGCGTAATGTACACCCATACTGTCGAGTTCGACTAATTTTGAAAGAAGGAACTCACAGTGTTCCAGACTCAGAACGTCAGTTCCCGTCATCTTCGACTCATTCGGGTGGCGTGTTCGGACTATCAATTGTATCCCCTGTTCTATGTCAACACAGAAGTCGATAAATATGTAACAAATATCGTAGTTCCGACAGTTATCTGTAATCTGTAGTTGTGCCTAATTATTCCTATTATTTTGTACTTGTGTTTTTACTCAGAATTCCCATGCTGTATTCTTAACTGGGAACAACAAAATAAAACACGTGAGAATTGTGTTAATACTGAGATTTTATTATTACTGATTTCAGATCTTCATGCATGGAAAGAAGAAATGCAGAAGGCAGCCAAGAGCCATTTTACAAAAGGCACAGGAGCAAAAATATTGAAAGGTGGGTGTTTGAAGTGTTATTATATTTGTAACTGATCGGGCGCTCTTACAGAAAAGAACATCAAAGGAGAAAGGTTCATCAGACCACAAGGTTCCGTCATGCGTGGGGACACCTGCCTTGATGATTCGTCTGCAATGTTCCAAACTGACAATGTTGTAGGACATAACGGGACGTGTGCTTCGGGGCCTCCCACAATCTCGGTCATGATCAGAGCCAACAATTAAGGCATAACATTTTTGAATTTCCTAAGATTCTTTAAGGAGTGACATCTAGTTCAGAATCTGAATCACTACAACTCCACCACGTGTACAGCCTGAGACAAAAGTTCACGGCACTGGTGATTTTCTTCATCGGAGCAGTCCCTGCAAACTACCAGCAAAAGATCGAATAAGAAACTTGTGACTATCTATCTCTCAGTGTATGTGTCCGCTCTTGTTTGATGCTAGGATGTCACTCCAATGGAGAAGTGTGACACCATGGTGTTCTGTAAACTTTTGTCCCAAGCTGTACATTGTACAACCCCATCAGCAAACAAACACTGCTCGGTAAGGTCAGAGTTCCAATTTGAGATTTTGTGACCTATTTGTTCCCAGAAGGCTGCTCTTGCAAAAGGGCTTTAGAAAGTCATTTGGGTGACCTCCGGGATTCAAAGACAGGTGTAGGGCTTGAACTAGTCAACATAAATAAGTTTTACCTCTGTGCAATGATTGCCCGTTCAAGGCAATACCAAGCTCATAGGTTCACGACATGATCTAAGCTTCCTCGGCCTGTTACAGCTCGTTTCTGTGCACATCATCATCTTCAAGGTGCGTATCCTGTGAGTAGTATAGATCTAGGTCCAACAACGACGTCCTTTTTCTAATCCAATTCTAGGAATTCCTGTTTTAATTCAATTCTAATCCAATTCTAAGCCAAAATCCACTTTTAAGCCAACAAAATCCAGTTCTAAGCCAATCCAATCCAGTTGGAATCCAACACAAGCCAAATCCAAATCCATCTGATTGGTCGCCATTAGCTCCGCCCAAGATGGAACAGCGGTTTGCAACTTGTCGACATGTCATCTGCCTTATTGTTGCTCATGTTACACCGGTGTGTGAATGTCCCATACTGGCCCAGATTTAGACTCGATATCTGGTGTTGTGCATTAGTTGTCCAGCACGTTGAATATAAAAGATGTGGAGATGTTTCAGTAATTTCAAAAATACCTAGATGAGCATGACAAATGTGCAAGATGGAACAGAGATTTGCAACCTTTTGACATGTCATCTGCCTTATGTTTGAGAAATTTCAAAAATACCAAGGTGTGCATGACCTACTGACACGACTGTTGCAACTGCAATAGTCGTCATGCTTTCCTTGCAAATGTGTTTGATTGCACATATCTGCATTTGTGTAGTTATTACCAGAGGCAAACCCAAGTCCCTTTTTGTTTTTTGTTTTCTAAGTGTGTGTACATGGGGGATGTGGAAGAACTTGCTTTGGATAACATGCACTTTGTTAACATTTCTTCATACCTTGTCATACTGGCATTTAGGAATCACAGATGGTATTGTAGAAGGTATCATGTTTATTGAGACTTCTTTTACTATAATCACTCACCTTCCAATATAGCAGATGACTGTTTACATTAGAATTGCCACAACGCTTAACTGAATCCCTATTAGTGACAGTGACTGCCACAGAAAGCAAGGCACTAAAATTTTACTGATATCCACCCAGTGATTCCGCAACCATAAAGTGCTTACAATATATCTTACAGCACTGTAGTGTTCTAAATTGCTTATACTGTAGTGTTACTAACCGCTAATTAAATTTAAACTAGTATGTGAGAATAATATAATGAAGTGAATAAATATATAAAGCAAATAGGAACAACTTTCCTCCACTCTTTTCTGAACATATGCACCATCACCAAAATAATATTGCGCAAGTCTGGAGCATTCTAATATACGCGCTCGAGTCGCAAAAGCGTTATTAGGGAATTAAAAGGAGAGTATCTAAGTCTATATGCACGACGGGATGTACACGGCTGTTTGTGAACGGACTGGTTCGCGAAAGTGCGTTTATAATGTAAAGTGTAGCAACACAGGAAGAATAATGCGGCATAATTTATCGTGCACGTCGTACGTCCTTTTGTTTATATTAAACGGAGTGAGATTAATATAAACTCGCTCATAGACTGGTACACAACGCTGGACCCAAAGTGGAGCAACACGGGAAGAATAATGTGGCGTAATTTATCGTGCACGTCCTTTTGTTTATATTAATTTATTTATATTGTCGTATGCCATATATGCTTGACGTACACACCAATCTCACAGCATAGCCATTGAGCTCTCAAACAACAACCATCTGTTGAACAATAAACGGAGTGAGATTACTATAAACTAGCTCGAAGACTAGTACACAACGCTGGACCCAGAACCCTTTGCCGCCGACGTCGCGTATCGCGGTCACGTGGCCATAACAACGCTGTGGAGAGCCGCCGCCGAGAGTGGCAGTCCTATCGCTCGCAGCGCCCCCACAGCCTTGCACAAGGGCGCTCTATTTCGCACCGCCATCCCATGCCTCCCGCTATCTCTCACCATGCTCCCCAAAGGAGCAATGACGTCATCCGCGGAATACGACAGCAGCGGCCTCCAGTGGTGAAGCGTCGCTCGTAGCGCCCTCTAGTGGTGTACCCTACACAATGGTTAATCCTTCTATTCATCGGAGATAATCCCTCTATTGGGGGCTGCATTGGAAACAACACCCGCCTTTTCTGTGTTCACATTCATTGCCTAGCAGTGACAATTCTTTTGTAGGAGCCTGCTTGTTGCCCCTAACAGCTTTACCTAACACGCAGGATGTCAGTGACACTTGCAGTAACCGAATATGATTCAGCATGCGCGGCGAGGTGTGGAACTGTTCAAACGTATTGCGATAATTAGGTTCATTACGATAATTATGTTCATTACGATAATTATGTTGATGATACCGATTACAGTTTTATATTCCCTTGAGACCATGGCTGCTTGCGCACCGAAGATAGTGCTGCACGAAATGCTACAGTCGTTCATTGTACCGCTAGATTTGGTCCACAGGCACACTACACGCACGTATTGCTCTCTAGGCGCAAACATAGGGTTCTACGATTTTTAGTTCGTTCACAACAACGATTATGAGCCAAGGCCAATATGTTAGGCCGAGGACACGTTGCGAGAATGCGAGAAAGACAAACAAGGAAGCACACAAGAGACACGTTTCGAATAACAGCCTTATGCGTTCCCCCACGATTTTCTCTTACAATTAGACAGGTGGTACAACAACCGAAGGAATGGGAACGGGCGCGCTTTCCCATTATTTGTCTCGGTCATCTGTCCTCCTCTGGCCGTGTGCCATGCTAGCCCGATTGCAGCAGGTCAGTGGTCGGAAATCTCGCGCAAGTTGGTCTATTTCCTGCTCTTGCATAATGTACTCAAAGTGTTAGAAGACTTTTGTGGGAGAAGAATCTATACGATAACTTTTCACGAGACCGCAGGACATTGGAGAAGGTAAAAAAAACAAAAAAAAGAAGACAAGAACATATGGTGAGAGTAAAGGAATGTACGGGTCAAACTTCAGGTATGTTAGTACGGGCATTGTGATATTGCTATGAATATGCCCATGCTGAGTTCATCGTACTGCGGAAGCGGCCATTCGCTTGGCGAGGGTAAAACAACGGGATGAGGCAGTGAGGCAACTGTAGCAAACATAGAAAAAGAGGAGATGGAACACAGCCATTAGAAATTGGTAAATGTATATAATGTTTATTATAACATCCGGGTCGACCTGAACCGCATGACATCGTACGCTCTTGTATAGCCGTAAGTGAAAGTTGGCACCACTGTGGTAATCTGAAAAAGTCAAAATGCACAAAAACTTGTCAATGCTCTCATGGGCAGAAATGAAATATCGAAGTGTGATACACAGCAGAAGACAGTTCTAAACCTAGAGAACGCTGTCCATTCTCACCCTTTTACTCCTGTGCTGTACCTCAGACTATAAAAAAAATCATTGGGGAGAGTCGTAATACAGGTGCTTCTCAGCCCTGCCCCCAGAGTCAAGGCAATGGCACTAGACTAAGACCACTGATGCCTAAGACCATACAAGGGGGCAAAGGCCGCAGTTTGGATTGCCTACGGGGAATAACAAATAAATAAGAGCAAGCGCACTGCACCAGTACAAAGTTACAATCACTTGGTTACAAATTACCGTTTCTCTCTCGCCAGCCGCCGACGCAGCTTGCGGACTGATTTCCGACCGCAACTCCGCGGTTTCCGAGGATTCTTGCACGGCCGTGTCATTGCCGCGCGTTTCCAGTTTGTGCGAAGCGGCAGCAGCAACGATACTATGAACGTTCAGCCTACCGCAGTATCAACAGTTCAAATCAGAACACGACAGTCAGCATCTGTCAACACGGCGTGAATAAATGCGTCCCGCAGCGCAGCGGCGGCACAGCCAGAGCAGTACGCAACCAACGTGACGTAACGAACACAAGTGACGCAAGCGCCACCTTTCGCAGAATACTGGAGTTGATCACACGGTAGTTACATGACCCGCCACGATGTGGCCACCGAAAATCCTGTATAGTTTCGGTTTGGTCAGAATGTTTTGGAATGGCTTGGGAACGTAATAACCAGCGCTGTGCTCTTCCAATCATGCTGAAATTTTCAGCAATTGTTTTGCGCATAATTGCCCATCCACTGCCACTTCTAGGCTGGTGTGGTGACATTCGAACACCTCGAAACAGGAAGCCAAAGAAAGGCATTTTTTCATGTTTTTCTGAAGGCGCTTCCGGATTATCGGCGTCATATATCAATAAGAGCGAGACGGTCCACCCTCCATCTATCATAGAACAACACAACGCAACAAATTGTGCGCCGCTATCTGCTCTCCCTTTTGCGCCAGTTTCGTACAAAGACCACCCATGATCGGAGATATTCGCATGTTCCAGGCCTTATGGCGCCGCAACCGCATGCCTGGCCGAAAATCGGAAGACGGTCCCCCCGAGTCAAGAATCATAGCTTCCGAATGGCACCAGTTTCACTACCAACAGACGAAAATGAGAGCTACAGGTCTGGTACAAAGTTGCCTCTTTTGAAGAGGGGAGTGAGACCATAGCCTTAAGGCAAGCGTTATACATGCCCTTCTGCACCGCTTCCGGTTTGTTGCCAAAACGACATCCGGTTTCGCAGCAAACACGGTCTGCGCCAACCGCTATGTCGACTGATACTGTTATCGCTTCTGATTTGAAGAGAGAGAGGACCGTATAGGCCTTCTTATGGCAGTTCAAATTGCCACAAAGAGGCGTACGCTTCCCACTTTCAACAAATCAGGAAAGTAAAAGCTATCGTTCTGCAAGGTGGCTGGTTCCGAGCCTCGGCGCGGAAGGACCGGAAGTCTTCGAGGCACCAAAAATTGTGACGCGGCCTTGTTTATGTTTACGCGAGAATGTCATGTATACAAGTGTGCATAATATACATGCAACTATACTATGCGTAAGGATCACCACGCCCACAGTATGTTCCACTAATACGTGCAAGTAACACACGGCAACTTTAACATCTACTTAGTCCAATAATGTCATAGAGCTATTAACGTGCTTCTGGGTGGTGGTGGTTTTAGCGTTATATTTCTGAATGGTCTGCCTGCCTGGGGCACATGCACATCCGTGCACACAGCTCGCTAAAGAAAGAAAAACTACATTATCAGAAAAAAGGGTGGAGCAGTTATACCTTTTAGGAGGTAATATTTGTCGCATATGTTGTGCCTAAAAGGTTGCAAAGTTCTACCTGCTACCTCACTCTCTGCCACGAACGATAGGGTTACTACTTCTGATTCGGTGAGCGAGGGGAGCGTACGCCTTTTTATAGCAATTTGGATATATGATAATTACTTTTACCACCCTTTTACACGATTTATCAGGCGCTATTTTGATCTAGGATCTATAGAAGTTATCACCTTTCACACCCTTTTTCTTAGAGTGTACATGCGAGCGTTGGATCCTAGGCTACATAATAAGTGAAAGTAGATTTACATGTAAGGTGAGCTCGCCAACAATTGTGAGGCGACATGCTGCAGGTAGCACTGTGGATAATTTCGACCACCTGGGGTTACTTATCGTACGCCGGAAATCTCCGACACGTGGTGCTAAAAGCAAGATTCGCCCTCCCCACACACTGCTACCGTCCTCGGCCAGGATCGAATCAGCGATCTTGAGCTCAACAAGCCAGCATGTTACCGACTGAGAGCGATGGGAGTCTAAAACGTGGTCGAAGATCAAGCGGTGTTCGACGCGCAACCAAATGCCAATGCTGTGCATCCACCAAAAAAAAATCATGTCCAGCCTGCTGTGCCACGTCCAATCTGAACGCGCATTGCAAATGTTAAAGGGGTACTAAACTGCAAAAATTTCTTAACGCGCCACAAAAGATACCGTTACCTTGGCACCAATACAAAAGGAACGATATTCATGCGTTGCGTCACTCGTGATTCATAAGCGAAAGAAGAACTCTATACCAACTCCGCTAAGAACTCAGTTTTCCACTAAAACGGGGCCCAAGTGGAGGTCATTCATTACAATTATAATTCCAATGATTGATTCCCGAACCTCATACAAGGGGCAAACATCCACCTCTGGGCAGTTCCACCGTTTAGCAGTTGCGTATGCTATTAATTAAATGAAGCTCCCTATATAACGCAAGATGAGTACAGAGATGCCACGTAGAAGACCAACGGCTCGTAAATTGTTTGCGCAAGCCTCAGTTTAGAAAGATAACCAAGAGGGTGAAATATAATAGCGAAAGCACTACAAAAAAGCGCTACAATTAAGTGGCAGAAGAGCGACGCGGTATTCCAGCTAATAACGAAGATACCTTTTTGGTTATCAATTAAAGGTGCCAAATCAATCAACTAAATCATGTTATTGTGGCGCAGGAAAGGACTGACAACCGTACCCGGTGACTGGTAGAGAACAACTGGTTTAATCGCGCTCTGCGCGCTCACGTTCAAACTGAGCTGCCATCATCCGATGACACTAGTGCTGCTACAGGCCTCCCCCCCTAGACCCTGGTGGTAACCAGGGGAGAATGCCAGGAAACATTGCGCCGAGGGACAAAGCGCCGGCGGTGAGGGCCTCCACGAGGGGAGGTAAGGTCGGGGAGGTGCACAGGGGCGACGAGTGTCTCAAGATGAGCGGGCTTGACCCTGTCGAGTGAGATGGTTTCGCGGCGGTCATTAAGATCGACTGTTATGGTCTTTTCGCTGCGGTCCAGTATCTTGTAAGGGCCAGCATATGCAGGGGTGAGGGTGGCTTGGCATGATCCACCCGGACGAAGGCGTGAGGGGCATTGGCCAAATCTGGGTACACCAAAATCTTCCTATGGGAAGGCTGACGAGGTAGGGCGGGTTGGACGGCCTGGAAATGCTGACAGAGTCGCGTTGCGAAGTCGTCACCGGTGAGGGGAGGCTTCGGGCTGGAATCGAGGAAGTCACCAGGCAAGCGCAAAGGGGAGCCGAAAACTAACTCCGACGAGCTACACTTGTGATCCTGCTTTAACGAAGAGCGTAGGCCGAGGAGCACCCATGGCAAATGGTCAACCCAGTTAGTGGGCTCAGGCTGGGAACAGAGGGCGGCTTTTAGCTGGCGGTGCAGCCTCTCCACCATCCCGTTCGCCGCGGGGTGGTAGGCCGTCGTCATCATATGCTTAGCTCCAATAGCTTTCAGAAGAGACGTGAGAAAGCGGGATGTGAACTGGCGGCCCCTGTCGGTGGTCACAATGTCAGGGCAGCCGAAACGGGCGACCCAACTGAGTAGAAACGCGCGGCAGACCGTATCCGTCGTCGCGTCTGGGATGGGTACAGCCTCTGCCCAGCGCGTAAAGCGGTCCACGCAGGTGAAGAGATACCGGCAGCCGAGTGAAGAGGGAAGTGAGCCAACCAGGTCCAAATGAACGTGGCAGAACCGGCCTCCGGGCGTGGGGAACGCTTTGAGTGGCGTCTGGATGTGGCGTTCAACTTTGGTACGCTGGGAAGCAAGACAGGAGCGGGTCCAGCTGCGGATGTCCTTGCTGATATTGGGCCAGACATAACGGGTTGCAATGGCCTTCTGTGTAGCGCGCACGCCGGTGTGGGCGAGGCTGTGGTACTCGCTGAAGATCCGGCGGCGTAGCGGCTCGGGGACGAAGGGGCGAGGATGCGCAGTGGACACGTCCCAGAACAGAGGGTCGACGCAACCAGGGAGGTGTACCTTTTGAAGGACAAGGTAGGATTCGCCAGCGAGGTAATCCTTGAGCTCAGCGTCATGAGCCTGGGCGTTGAGGAGATCACTGACGCTCACCGGGGATGGCAAGTAGGGAACTGCATTGATGCGTGAAAGAGCGGCAGCTGCCGAGTTGTCAACGCCAGGGATGTGGCGAACGTCGGTGCAGAACTCGGAGATAAAAGCAAGCTGATGGATCTCACGCTCACAGTAGCCGGAGTGGTTGCCAGAGAATGCATATGACAACGACTTGTGGTCAGTCAGAATGTGGAAGTCACGCCCTTCCAGGTGATAGCGGAAGTGTCGCACGGCCGCATATACAGCGAGAAGCCCGCGCCCAAACGTGCTTGAGTGGGTCTCGGCGGTCTTGAGGCGGCGGGAGAAGAAGCCAAGCGGCTGCCACATGCTATCAACGAACTGCTGTAGAACGGCGCCAGCAGCCGTGGTAGAGGCATCAGCCATGAGGCGGTTTGGTGCAGAAGGAACTGGATGGACGAGCAGTGTTGCATTGGCAAGGGCGATTTTCGCTTCGACAAGTGAGCCCTCGACTTCCGGCGTCCAGGACAACTGGGAGGTCGCCGACTTGGGCGCCCGGAGGAGGTCCGTGAGCGGTTGGACAATGCGTGCGCAGCCGGGGATGAACCTCCGATGAAAATTCAGCAGGCCAAGGAACTGTCGCAACTGCCGTACCGATTGCGGACGGGGAAATTCACGAATGGCCTGCACCTTGGTTTCGAGAGGACGAACGCCGTGCTGATCGATATGGTGTTCCAGAAACTTCGCTTCATTCTGCCGGAAACTGCACTTCTTAACGTTAATGACAAGGCCGTGGGCTTGGAGACGTGCGAATACCTGCCGGAGATGCACAATATGCTCCTCCTGCGAGGCGCTTGCAATGAGGAGGTCGTCAATATAGGCGTAGACGAAGGGCAAGCCTCGCAGGACGTTGTTGATGAAGCGTTGGAAGCTCTGTGCAGCATTGCGCAACCCGAAAGGCATCTTGACAAATTCAAAGAGTCCAAAGGGTGTTATGACGGCCGTCTTAGGTATGTCAGGCGGGTGCACCGGAGTCTGGTGATAGGCTTTCACCAAGTCCAGGGTAGTGAAGACGGTGCAGCCCGCAAGACTGGCCGTAAAATCGTGAATGTGAGGTAGAGGGTATCTGTCTGGAATAGTCCTAGCGTTGAGGACCCTATAGTCGCCGCATGGCCTCCAATCTCCTGGGTCCTTCTTCGGCACCATATGTAGCGGGGATGCGCAGCTGCTGGAGGATTGCCGAATGATACCTAAGTCCAGCATGTGGTCAAACTCGCGTTTGGCGATAGCCAGGCGGTCACCGTGGAGGCGGCGGAAGCGGGAGGAGATTGGAGGGCCGGTGGTAGTAATATGATGGGTCACGTCATGCTTGACCGGTGCCTTCAAGTTGCAGGGCTTTGTGACGTCCGGAAACTCGTCCAAGAGCGCGTCATACGGGGAAGCTGGACGCAGCGCGCGGATACCAGTTGGGACTTCCGGAGAAGACAGGCCCTTCACTTCAAGCGTTGTCGTGTTGTCAAGGAGGCGTCGATGGCGGGCGTTAATTGACAGGTTGAAGGCAGCCAAGAAATCGGCGCCTAGAATAGGCTGCGAGACGTCCGCAAGAGCGAAGACCCACCGAAATGTCCTCCTCAGGCCAAGGTCCAACGTCAAGGAGCCGCCGCGGTCAACGCCGTATGTTTTGATTGTGGTACCGTTGGCAGCTTGAAGGCTAAAGTCGCCGTGCGAACGGCGACGATCTGCGGCAGACGCTGGGAGCACGCTGATCTCAGCGCCGGTATCAACCAGAAGGCGGAATCCCGCAACGCGGTCACATACGACGAAAAGGCGGCTGGGGGTTGGTAACTGACAACCGTACACGGTGACTGGTAGAGAACAACTGGTTTAATCGCGCTCTGCGCGCTCACGTTCGAACTGAGCTGCCATCATCCGATGGCACTAGTCCTGCTACATTATCAACTAAAGGGACAAAGCAGCACCCGGGCAGTTTATGTTAACAGCGTCGTTACAACTTGTTGCTTGTAAACTCCGCACAACGAGTTACAAATAATAATAATAATAATAGTTTATTTCAATTTTAATTTTCTAAAACAACTATGAGCGCAATTGGTCTCACGTGACATCCTTCTCCACCATGATTTCTTGAAAACGGGGATGCGTACGCATTTTTGTACCACTTATGCACATAATTGGTACAAAAAAGGCGTACGCCTCCCGTTCTCAACAAATCAGAGGCGAGAACGATGTCATTCGGGATGATGGTTGGCAGGATGGCTTGGTTGGATGTTAGTTTTTAGGAATGTACACTGTTAAAATACAACTTCACCGCATAGCACGCTCCTAGCCAACCATCATTCCAAATAATATCTGTATCCTGGTTTGCTCAAAACAGGGGGAGGTGCCAATTTGGGGCACGCATAATACCGTATTTACTCGCGTAATTTGCGCCATCGCATAATTTGCGCACCCCCACTTTTTCACTAAAAAAGTTGTAAAATACAGAAGCCGACACTGAAGATTTTTGTTTAAGTTTAATTTGTACAAGCTTTCGCGTACGCTTCCTCAGGTACCTGAGGAAGCGTGGACCTCCACGCGAAAGCTTGTACAAATTAAACTTAAACAAAAATCTTCAGTGTCGGCTTCTGTATTTTGTTTATGTGATCTACAGGACTTGACTCCCCTCTTCGTATACGCATCTAAAAAAGTTGTGAAAATAAAAACTCGCACAATTTGCGCACCCCTACTTTCGTGCGCAACAGAGGTCGTTCCCCTCTGACGCTCTCGCGTCGCGGGGCGCATGCTGCTCCTTCTTTCGAAAAAGGAGGGAGATCCTCACAACGAATTCCCTACATCATGTTGCGTAATGCAAGCAATGACTCTCCCTTGGTGGAGGAGATAAGATCAAAGGGATTACCCGGTATGGTATCTTATCTCTGTTTTGACCTTTTATCCCCTCACTACAATAAACCGCGAAGCTGTGTGACATCGCGCTGGCTTAGGAAAGAACGACCAGAATACGTGGAGGGAACATAACAGGAAAACTTCAGGCGACAACATACGCGTCAGCATTCCGCAAGCGGGCTTCACCTAACGCATGCGTGCTTTAGGAGAAGCTCGCTTTAGAAAAAGCGTGGAAAGCACGTGCTGGCCCTTTTTGAATCATCTCGCAAATTTTTAATCATCTAATCAAATTTTTTGAATCATCTCGGTATGTCCCAGATCGGCGCCGCCTCCCATTTTCAACAAATCCGGAGGTAGAATGCTATCATTTGCAATGGTGGCTGGCTCGGAGCGTGCTATGCGGTGAAGTTCTGTTTTAACAGTGTACGTGTGCTTCATATGAATTAAGATCGAAAGTATTGAAATTTAAGAGAGTAATCTGTTGGATTAGTTGCTACATAACTGTGGAAATGGCGTACACAACTGCGATCAACAACTAAAATCGCAAGAGGACTGTTCTGAACTCCCTGAACCTTCGTCTTCTGTCACGTCACCTGAACACCCGGACAACTGCAGTATAATACAATTTAGACTAAGTGCGACTGGTGTGAGCAAGCAGTTGTGTCCGTGAGTGTGATTCAAATGTGTACTCAAATCGCTGGAAACGAAAAATAAATAAAAGAGCAAAAGAATAAACTGAGAGCAATATACATGTGATTATTGTATACCATTTAATGAAACAGTTTCTTTGTATCTGTTCTTGTTAATATCTATATCTCGAAATTCGGAAGCACGTACAACAACAATAATAAATGATAGATAAGTTATGATGATGTGCGATGTTTACCCCTGGTAGCCTCAGGATCCTACCCTACTTCACAGAGGCTAATATGAGAGTAAAGACGTTACACGTACAAAAGTTACACACAGTCGTGATAATCTATACTATTTTGTGAAGTAAGATACATGTGAAGATCGCCATGCATCGAATACATAATGCTGAAGTCGAGAAGCCGTAATGAGGTAACACGCCTCACACAGCAGTACACAGGCAACAGCGTAAATAATATTTCATGACGTGTTGGAAGGGCTGACTGTTTCAACGGGAGCATTTAACGAAATGTTTATCGTCTTCTCAGTCAGACGGGCTGCGTACATATAACCGCTCTTAATACCTTTTTTGAAGATACGAAGGCAGAAAAATAGGCGATGTCAAGTTGGGGATGTCAAGTCACTTTTTTGAAGGTAGAACTCCAAAAAAAAATCGCATAAATTGCCCTACTTGCAAACAGTTCTGCTGCCGTGCACATACCAATCTTACCTCCCCGCCTTTGTTCTTCCCACCCTTGCTTTCTCTGTCCCTCCTCACGTTACATATGACGCACGCCATGAGGCGGAGCCTGTGTGACTCGAACTACAGCCGAAGTCTCCCGCTGACTTAGAGCATGGCCTTGGAGACCAGAACAAAAGCTTACTTAGCTGCTCGTGAAGGGATTGTTGTCAGCCAGCATTGTCGGGGGGGGGGGGGACGTTGGGTAGACGAGCCAGCATTGTCGCGGCTCGTCTAAGAGAGAAACTGATGTTCTGAGGCTGGAACAACATAGAAGGGACAGATACAAACAAAGCCTCAAATTGCCTATGAAATCAACGAAGAAAGATGACAGTCACTGAAAAGGTTAGCCAGCTGTAGGGATCGAACCCACATCTTCTGGATTACCGGGAGTATTGGTAGAGCCCTGGACGGGTAATCCGGAAGATGTGGGTTCGATCCCTACAGCTGGCTAACCTTTTCAGTGACTTTCGTCTAAGAGACCACCTAGACCACTAAACCTCTTCTTTTTTCGGTGCGCTTATGGGCACCGTGCGCTAGAGTTTTCTATCGACGGCAGCGGCCCCTCGACGGGAAACGCGGCGTAATGCCCTGGTACCAGCCAGCAGCGTCTATAGCAGTGCTGTGCTAGTTTCGCCGTTCGAAAAGAGCGATTTGAAACTGCCTGCATAGAAAGTCAAAGGAGAAGACAAAATGGAAACTAATTCTATGTGGTAATCTGCCACGACAACCAAGTTACTGTGAAAGAGAGGCAACTTGCCGTAAAGTTTTCGTGCTTCTCGCTGTATCGTCCCGCCGATCACGTATTTAAGAGAGCGCTTTCACGGCAACCCACCCAACGTGCCGCTCAAATCTGTTGTTTCAAACTTAGAACTCATTCCTTGCTTTTAGTATATTTGTCAGTGACCAGTTGAGCATCACGATGCGAACTTATAGCACAGCAACTGACGTGAAAAAGTTGCGAAATACACCAATGAATGACCAATGAACATCGTGGAGCTTGGCTAAAATTAGTGACTGCCATATGTCGCACAGTATTTATCTCTTTTACTCGGACCCTAATTTTGCGGCGTGTCGGCGAAGATTGGATTTGGACCCCGTCTTCCTTCAATATAAAGCTTGCATGCGAACACAGGGAGTTATTTGTCCTCCCCGAGCTGCGTTTCGCAAGCCGTCATCATTTTATGTAGGTGCATTCTGTCCCTATGATCTTATTATCGTTGCCAAATCTTGTGATCTTGGTTTACAAGTGGTTCTTTGCTCCTTCCTATTCGTCCGCGCACACACACGCAAACACACACAAAAGTAATCATGCGTTTGTCGAACAGCAACCTCACTGTTTCTTCTTAATTATTGTCGATTTGTTTTATTTTTTAGCATAGTTTATGTTTCGTGTTTCTTTTGCGTGATATTTCTGGCTGCTTCTATGTTGCAATTTGCGACAATGTGTCTGATGCGCTATGTTCACCTATACTCAGGCCGCTGTGGTCATTGTTTAGCACTAATAAAACATTATTATCATTGCATATCCAGTTTCAAACAAAAACACGCCTTATTTATATCCTGAAACAATCTTGATTGACTGATCGATTTTCATTACTATGACTGTGCATCAAATGCAGGCACAAAGGGCTAAAAGGGAATCCCCCGACTTGAGCGATGCAAGATTGGGAATAATTTGACTAAGAAACTTATCTTCACAGTGCATCATCACGTTAACGGATTATGCATAAGAAAGAAACGAGAACGTTTTTTTTTTTTTTCGCTATCTTCGTAATGTATATTCCAATTTGTTGTTGACTGTATTATTCATGTGAATTCTTCAGTGCGAGATTTCCGTCCTCAAAGCGCAGGTACTGGACGTAGCTAGTCTCTGATGTGTAGTCTATAATTGGTAGTCCCTTGCGGATAAATATATGCACTTAACTTCACGTAAATACGGGCCACGAATACTACACGCTTGTCTGCGCTACACACTTTGTCACACATTGTGCATAGACACATAATGTTCCACGTGAAAAGGCTTCCCCACCGCATACATTTTACGTTACAAACCACTTCCACACAAATAGTCTCACGGGTTAATGAGTCCAAAGCCCCAAAGCCGATATATAAAATTCGGGAAAACACCCGTACGCACCAAAGCTACATACGCGAAGGCGCCGATACGGCGTCAGTACCAGACCGTTACGCGCGAAATCGCCACGGGTGGCGCTGTCGATCAAGCGACAGCAGCGTCCTCTCGTTAGTGCACGGTGCCCATAGAGTAGTGAGGTGAGTTTATTAGCTTCAAATGAAACATCAATTTGCTTGATTTTGCCGTTTCGGGTTTGTGCTTACTCCGTTAACTGTCTCATAAGGCTTCGAGAATCTCTCGTATTTACGGTTAGTGGAAGGCCGACTTCACAAACATTCCAGTAACGTTCAACATTACTGCCCTGTAATTTTCGTAATGTTGAAACCGACAGCAAGCGGATTACACACAGATAAATGTTTCTTAGGATAACGGCACTTAGAACTGCAGCTTTATTTGTTGTTTCTCTATCTGTCTTTTATTGATCGATTTATTTTTATCTTTATTATTTCCTTTTTTTTCATGAACGCTCCACGTGAACCAATAAGAAAAATCGATCAAGCGGCCGCTGCACGATTATTTCCGCGAACAGTCTTTTCCGGAACCTAAATTCACGTTCGCGAAGCAAGGAAAACCAACGACAACCAACGACAGCGACGGGGGAGGGGGGACATATTTATTCGACGAAAAAGGAAGAAAAAAACAGGCTAGAGGTCAGCCAAACGCGACGTCGGCTTGCTATTCCGGAAATACATAAATAAATAAATAAATAAAATTAAGGAATAAGAGATAAATGAAACGGACGAGACGGAACAGCACGTTGGTTAGTTGATTGTTAGGTTAGTAAAAGTGCGGTGTTTGCATTTTCATGTTCAGGTTAGTCTAAGTGGGCTTTGGAAGTTTCCGTGCAGAAATAGCCAGATAATATTTATTTACAGTAGTTTATTTTTCAACGGGGACTTCGGTCACGTCATTTTGAAATACGGCCAATTTTTCGATACCGGTTCCCTGGATTTTCCATCTTTCGGCAATCCTTGCTAGTTCCACGTTGGATGACCCAAAACCTGTACCCGTCTGTCTTTGCACGGCGAACAAAGGGAGGCCTTCTGAGGAAGATAAGGAAAAGCTCCGGGTCACTGGGGATTCTCCGCTGAACTAGTGTCTACGCTGAACGAAAGGTCTGGTGTAATGTGAAGTACCCTGTGAAATCCAAGGAGCGTCTAAAAATATAGTACTGAAGTTTCCGGGTAATAATCAGCGCAATTATGAGACGGAAATCGTGCTCCGAGTCCTCGTCGCGCGTCAAGTATCTTGTTCATTTATACATAAAGATGGAGTTCAAGGAGTTTTAGGAGCTTCCTACTTCTTCTTTTTTCTCTTGCCTTTTTTTTTGTATAGCTGTTGCTAAATGCATTGCATTTATTTAGGCTGATGAGCTTATCAAAAGGCCGAAAATCATAACGCCGAACTATCAGAAGGCCGAGAGCCAAAAGACCAAAAAATCATAAGGCCGAACTGTCAGAAGGCTGAAAATGGAAAGGCCAAAGAGACACAGGGTGAGCACTCCAGTGAATGACCACTGAATGGGATGCTGTAGATTATGAAAAAGCTTTGTGGCTATTGTATTAGAAATCAAATAACTGGAATGCATAGCATTTGGTGCTCGCAAGTAGACTGGCCAGCGAAGATGAAAAACAATAATCTATACAACATGTTTACTACAAAAAGAAAGTGCGTAGTGGGTAAAGTGAGGAAAATTGTGCATTAAAAGCCCCTGAAATATTAATGCAAGTATGAACTAAAATCCAGATAGCCGATGAAGCACATCACAGCCGACCGAGCGTTATCGTTCGCTTTGCGGATTTGTTGCAATTGGGAGACATAGGGTTCTTTTTCTTTTTTTTATGTGTTAATAATGAATAGTTAAATCTACATTTCATTCAACAAGCAACATAAAATGGATGGTTCCGGGACATTTGATCGAACGCCGTTTGGTCGAAAGCCGTTTGATCGAACGCGAGACATTTGGTCGAAAATCATTTGATCGAACGCCGTTTCCATCAAACGGCGTTCGTTTGCGGTCGTTTGATCGATTTTTTAATTGGTTGACTTGGAGTGTCGAAAATGACAAAAAAGACAAGGAAAAAAAAAGCTGCAGTTCTAAATGCAGTTATCCTAAGGAACATTTAACTTCGTGCAATCTGCTTCCCCGTAAACACATTCCTCATGCTAACCCACGGTTTCGTGTCCAAAAAGCAGTACAAGGGCCAGGGTTGTTCACCCTCAACCCGTTGGACAACCGAATAGGTTTTTCCGCTCTGACACATAGTGACTAAATATGCTGTACTTGTTAATCCCCCAACCCTTTGTCAAATAATAATTGATGTCAAGTATTAAACATTTTGGCAAATGAATTAAAAAATAAGTAAATGACATTTTTGATGATTTATTCCCGTCGAATGTGAACAAATTTTAACAGTGTATTATTGTTTGTAATCAACTGACCACTGTATAGGAGAAAGAGCAGTTTCAGTTTATTTACTTTTCGCCTATGTGCAAGTGAACCTAAATTTAGTTCTTGCAACAGACATGTAACCGCACAAGTCCTTCGAAACCTAAGCAAGATAAGCAGGGCAGCAGATCTTTGTACTTTCTCTATTTCTTCGGATAGCGTGCATGTGTAGTAATTCCAGGCTGCAGATGCATACTCTAAGGTCGAACTAAGGTTTTACATGCTGTTAATTTGATATCTCTCGTTGTGCCACGGCGAAATTTCGTTCTTAGCACCCACAGACTTCGAGTGGCTTTGCACGTATGACTTTCCCGTTTCAGACCGTTCCCTTTAAATATGTCGCCAGCAATAAGAAGGGTGCCCAGAACAAGGATAGACTATCGGCTGCTCTCAACCTGAGGCAGCTTTCTTCAATATGTGTCCTACTGATTCGAAAATCACAAACGTCTGCAACTAACCAGTGGTCTCCCCTCTTCGGCTGCAAAAAGCAAAAAAGAAAAAAAAGAAGAAATAAAAAAGCAGAGGACACTGATTGCCTGCTCCGTATGCTCGAGTCAAAAGTTACAGAAAAAAGTGGTGCGGACAACACAGTGCATGCAGCTTTGAATTCCCTTCGAACAAACGTCTTTCGACCAAGCGGCGTTCGATCAAACGCCTTCGATCAAACGGCGTTCGATCAAGCGGCGTTCGACCAAACGGGCGGACACCCATATACTGCATTGAATGCGGCAACTGCTCTATGCAATACATTGGTGAAAGCGGCCAACAAATGAACAACCGCCTTACCGGACACAGAACCGACACGTCCAACAAACTCCCCAAAGCAGTCGCCGAACACTCTAAGAGGCCATACCGGTCGGAGAGCAACTCTGATTCACAATTTTCCCGATTCTAGATGGCGCCACGCTCGCCGTCCTTATCACGCCTTTCACCTCCGCCTCCCGAAATAGTCCCTGTTGTGCATGGTTGACCTCGCGAGTTCACGGCCGTCCGCGCCCTCTGCGCTGTTTGTCAAGAGGTAAAGTGTCGGACTTCGCCACGAAAGGTCCGCAGTTCGATTCGAGACATTCCTTTTGCTTGTCTCCTATTGCTATATGAGTACTTTATTTTTATTTTGTTGTTATATATTTATGCTACAATTATTGTTTTCACAAGTCACTGGCGCCTGTACTGACCGATTATAGAATTTTTAGTTGCTCTTCGTATTGTTTTACTAGTCCATACTTACTGTATGCCGACGTACAAGTGTGATCGGACAGTACGGGTGCCGGTATCTCGGAGGCTCTCAACTGGATCTACCAGCAGCTGTAAATTAGGCTATAAACATTGCATACACACAGCGCTTACAATGCCAGTCCTGAAAATCTAGTGCTCGAAACGGTATTCTTTTTTTTTTTTTTTCTGCACTTGCTTACATGCAATTTACCTTGATAATAACTCTATTATTCGTGCAAAAATGACATTTTGATATGTATATTTCTGGTAAGTAAGCATTATCAGATATCTGAATTCATTTGCAAGGCGTTGGTGCAAAAGACTTTTCAAAATTTCCGTCGTAGAACAGACTTCTTATTATTACCCGGAAACTTCAGTAACATATTTGAAAGGCTCAAAGGCTCAAAACCAAAGAAGATATGGAAAGGTCGAGCGGCAAGGCCTCGCAGCGAGGGTCGCGATATTACCAACACAGTCTGTTCTTTTTTCTTTTTTTTTTCCTGGGCGCCAAGAGGAACGATTCCACAAAAAACTGAAAGACACAGAGTAGAAAAATAATAACAATGGTCACCTAACAACATAACGGGTTCTTGTTTGAGTGTTGCAAAAAAGTGCAGTTCGGCCTCCTGCATCGGCCTCCTTATTATGTGGGACAGGATAACATATGTCTTCTTTTCTTTTTTTAGAAGAACTTCTGAAGCGTAAATTTTTACTCCAGATTTTGTTGTGTTGGATGCTGAGGTCTCAGTTAATTCAATCCAAACTTGAAAACGTGAAATTCGGTCGTGGAAAAGCTGAACAACTGAACACCATGTGAGCCAAATTTATGCGTATTTTAGGAAAATCACTATTCTTGAAGGACAACACAGATGCAATTAAAAAATTGGGGTTTCCAGAGATGAATATGAGCGCTATGGTTGCGAAATGAAGGAATGATCACGGAGAAGTCGTTTCATATAAACAAAGCTTGCCCGAGATGCCGAATTTTCCAACCCGGAAAGAATTTACCCAGGAAGAACCGTCCCCAGGGAAAAATGTCCCCCGGAGAAATCGTCTCCGCAAGAACGAAAGCCGTTTGATCGAACGCGGGACATTTGGTCAAACGCCATTTGATCGAACACCGTTTGATCGAAACAGCAGCGGTCGTTTGATTGATTTTTTTATTGCTTCGTTTCCAGCATATGCATACTATAAACAAGATTGAACTGAAGTTTTATATGGCTGTTAATACAATATCTGTATCTATGGCTTATATATAATATCTTATACTATGGCCAAATTTCCTTCTTAGCATTCAGACTTCGAGTGCCTTTCGTTCACATATCACTATCCCATTTCGGATCCCAGCAATGAAAAGGGTGCCCAGAAGAAGCACATACTATTGGCTGCTCCCAACTTGAAGACATTTTCTTCGGTATGTGTCCTACTGCTACGCGGGATACTTCCGCATTGTTCTATTCAATTCAATTCAATTTTATTCAATTTTATTTCCTTTCGGATGGGAGAGAGTAAAAAGCCATTTAGCTGGAAAAAAGAGCAAGAAACAAACAAGCAAAAAAGGAGAGGACACTGATTGCCTCATGCTCCATATGTTCGAGTCAAAAGTTACAGAAAAAGAGGTGCTAAGGACATGCTGCGAGCTTCGAACTCCCTTCGAAAAAACGTCTTTCGAACAAACGGCGTCGATCAACCGGCTTTCGATCGAACGGCTTTCGACCAAGCGGTCTTCGATCAAACGCCTTCTCCAAACAGCTCTGGATTTCGGAATATCCAGTTATAATGTGTGATGAGGACGATGCGATGGACTGTGGACGGTGAACTGTCAAAAACAAGCGTAAACTAACCTAACCCTGAAAACTAACCTAGGTTCCCATCGGGGAGGATTTTTCCGTATCCCGGAAATTACAGGAGCGCCGTTGTGAACAGCTGAGGAAACGGATCATAGCCGATCAAGGGCTATCACATTATTTGTTTAAATTGGGAGACGGGATTTTTTAAATTAACATGCATGCTAATGCACAGTAAAACCATTGAACAAGGAACATAAATGCGGCTATACCCACTGCGCCGCTTGCATTGTGCCGATTACATCTGTTATTTCTGTTCCTCTCTCGCAAAGTTTGCTGAGTGCAGACAACGCGGTAAGATTAGGAAGCGATTCTCCAACAACAAATACATCTTGATGATACAGTCTCTTCAGTCTCTTGATGATTCAGTCTCAAATCTTGATGAAATCAGTGATTCATCAGTGGTGATTTTCCAAGGTCCCGCTACCTTCTACTTATTTCTGGCATATATGTTAGCCGCGTTCTTTTATAAAGGGGAGAACTACAGAATACTGAGCGCAATGACGCATTACCTTCTGTATTCGTACCAATGAAATGACACGCAAATGCCCACTATCCTGAGGCTCTGACTTCACGCTCGATGAACGTGGATATCGTCGGACGTAGTTCCCAACTCAACCGGAACACTAGTATTTTCATATATAGTTCTGTTTTGTTGGTGGTGACGGTCAAACAATGATGTAGTAGTTGTTATCTAATACTTTTTGTGTTGATGAATCGTATTTTCAATGCAATGAAACCGCAATGAAACACCTGAATAAGTGGGTGTAGAGCTTTTATAACCCATAAACATCGGCCCAGAAAAAGATGTAAGGACAAATGTAGCACCTGTGTCTGACCGACAGTAGTGAAATACTAGCATCCAGCGAGCGATATCGCTAGCGAACTAATGCAGCGAACTATGAAGGATGAAAGTCACTGAAAAGGTTAGCCAGCTGTAGGACTCGAAGCCACATCTTCTGGATTACCGGTCCAGGGATCTACCAATTGAGCTAAGCTAACACGCCCTCTCAGCGACTTCCAGGGTGCGTCATCTGAAGGGACAAACCAGTCACTCTCTCTCACTCATCCTCCTTTCACTCTTACATTTTTGCACACTCATACACACATTCATACGACAGGGATCGACGCAAGCGGCGAACTATAACCATTTTGGTGTCCGCCCGTTTGGTCGAACGCCGCTTCGTCGAACGCCGTTTGATCGAAGGCGTTTGATCGAACGCCGCTTGGTCGAAAGCCGTTTGATCGAAAGCCGGTTGATCGACGCCGTTTGTTCGAAAGACGTTTGTTCGAAGGGAATTCAAAGCTGCATGCACTGTGTTGTCCGCACCACTTTTTTCTGTAGCTTTTGACTCGAGCATACGGAGCAGGCAATCAGTGCCCTCTGCATTTTTATTTCTTCTTTTTTGCTTTTTTGCTTTTTGCAGCCGAAGAGGGGAGACCACTGGTTAATTGCAGACGTTTGTCATTTTCGAATCAGTAGGACACATATTGAAGAAAGCTGCCCCAGGTTGAGAGCAGCCGATAGTCTATCCTTGTTCTGGGCACCCTTCTTATTGCTGGCGACATATTTAAAGGGAACGGTCTGAAACGGGATAGTCATACGTGCAAAGCCACTCGAAGTCTGTGGGTGCTAAGAACGAAATTTCGCCATGGTACAACGAGAGATATTAAATTAACAGCATGTGAAACTTTAGTTCGACCTTAGAGTATGCATCTGCAGCCTGGAATCACTACACATGCACGCTATCCGAAGAAATAGAGAAAGTACAAAGATCTGCTGCCCTGCTTATCTTGCTTAGGTTTCGAAGGACTTGTGCGGTTACATGTCTGTTGCAAGAACTAAATTTAGGTTCACTTGCACATAGGCGAAAAGTAAATAAACTGAAACTGCTCTTTCTCCTATACAGTGGTGAGTTGATTACAAACAATAATACACTGTTAAAATTTGTTCGCATTCAACGGGAATAAATCATCAAAACTGTCATTTTCTTATTTTTTAATTCATTTGCCAATATGTTTAATACTTGACATCAATTATTATTTGACAAGACCCAAGACCCAACCCAAGACAAAGGGTTGGGGGATTAACAAGTACAGCACGTTTAGTCACTATGTGTCAGAGCGGAAAAACCTATTCGGTTGTCCTGCTTTTTGGACACGAAACAGTGGGTTAGCATGAGGAATGTGTTTACGGGGAAGCAGATTGGGCGAAGTTAAATGTTCCTTAGGATAACTGCATTTAGAACTGCAGCTTTTTTTTTCCTTGCCTTTTTTGCCATTTTCGACACTCCAAGTCAACCAATTAAAAAATCGATCAAACGACCGCTGCCGTTTCCATCAAACGGCGAACAAAACAGAAAACAGAAAAAAAACACGAAAGAGGGGAAAGGTTAGCCTGGCTCCAGCAGCCGACTTGCTATTCCCGCTTACAAAAGGAAAAGGAAGGAAAGGAAAAATAAAAAGAACGAAGAAAAAAGAAAGACAAATCGAAAAGAGCGAAAGAAGAGGCGCAGTCACAGGCTCAGCGCGAGCCCTGTGTCAGTAAGGAAGCGTACGAGTTCCCTTCCGACGCGCCACTGAATAAGGCGTTGCAGAGGGCCCAGTAGCGTTGCCAGCGTGACCTCCCTGAGCCCTAGGGCAGCTAGCCGAGTGGCACGGGGAGCGGCGAACAGGCGACAGTGGAGGAGTACACTGTAAAAAATTTCACCGTAAAAAAAACGGGCAAATGCAAGGAAAGTTGGCTGCCAAACATCGGCCGTTATTTTTACGGTGGCCCCGTATAAGTTGTGCCCGTGAAAAAATACTGCATTGGCCAATAATTTTAACAGGGATACGCCGTGTAGCATTACTGTGCTCTGGTCGTTAAAAAACTGCATTGGCCAGTAATTTTAACTGACATATGCCGTGTACCCTTATCGTGCTGTGCTCGTCCCTGGAGCCCCTCTTTTTTTTCTACATATAGTCGTAGCAATGAGAGCAGTTTAAGCAATGACCATGCGCAACACATTGTGATGTTTGTCACATTGAGATTTATTTTCTATGTACATAGTGATGAAAATGCGCCAGTCACCTCTGGCATGAAAACCCTGCAAAGAGAAAGAGAACTGTTACAGGGAGCCGGGCAATTGACATGCAATTATACTCACCGTCTATTTTGTTCAAAAGAAGAACATACGAAGGAACCATGTGCACCCATCAGTCAGGTCTGGCATCACAATACTGCAAAGAGAAAGGAAACTGTTACAGGGAGCAGGGCAGTTGACATGCAGTTATACTAATGGTTTATTTTTTCGAAGGAAGAACATACGAAGGAACCATGTGCACCCATCAGTCAGTTCTGGCATGAAAACACTTCAAAGAGAAAGGAAATTAGACTCAGTTTTATTTTTTCAAAGAAAGAACAAGAAGGTGCACACAAAGCGCGGAGACGGCACGGAACTTCTTCTGGAAGCGTTCATAAGGACATCTGATCATGACCCTTTCGTATGTGCTGCTTCATATGTGACATTATCTCTATATTCGTAGTGAACTGACGCGAGCACGAATGGACGTGACATACTTTCGTGGTTTCGGAGAGCAAATCGATTCGAGGCGACCGCCCTGGTGTGTTCTTGTAACGCCCCAAAATGTGACATCCGAGTTTTGCATAGGTCGCCGCCGTGTACACACATAATGCATGACAGCACGGTATTCTGCTCGCTTCATGTACACCTCTACGGTGGTCAACTAGCCCATCAGAGTGTTAAAAACACATGGGCACCTTCCGCAACGATACATTACAAGAAGAGCGCCTTGATCACCCTACGAGCCAGGACGTACACACAGAACTAGGGAGACACTTCACAACAAACGCGAGCCACGATTTACTGGTGTCAAGTTGAACAAAACCAGGCATACGGTGCACCACGCTCAAATCGCAAAGAACAGGATGTGCGAACAGAAATGTGCTTACCTAACTACATGCATTCGCGAGATTTACAACAACCGCTTCGTCGTCCTTCGTCAACCATCGTCCGCGCACGATGTTCCGCTTCCGGCGTTTGCGAATGACGGCAATGCCCCGTACTTGGCTTGGCCTTGCCTCCGCATTGAAGTTTTTGGCCGGCACATGATGATGGCGCCACCGTTTTACGTAGTTTTCGCAGTATTTGTGATTACGGTAACACGCCGTCGTCACATACTACTAAACGCCCGTAGAAATCACAGTATTTTTTTACAGTGTAGGTGGGAAGTGTTGCCCTCGGTAGAGCAGGCTGCACATGTAGGGCAGAGCCGTATATTAAAAGGGAGTCTGGCCATTGGGAGGAGCCACAAAAAGAGGCTCGACCTGTCAATCAAATTGAGCGTTTTTCATTGGCTGCTGTTTTCTATGGGGGCCGCCATGACACCTGACTGCCACCCAAAATGGCGGCGAACGTTGATACGGTGAAGCGGGAACTTTTAGAAAAATTTTTTTCTGAAACTACCCTAATTTTAGGCTGAAAATATATATCATTCTGTAAGTTTCTTGGGAATCAGGTTTATCTCACGGTATGCAATCGCTATGTGCTTGAAAATAGTGTTTCGCCGCCGTAGTTAGGCCTAACGAAGACACCGATCCAAACAAAAAAACAATGACGAAAACAATGCTATGTCAACTCTCTTGCGTTTAATTACTAAATTATATGCATGTAAACGTGTTTTCTTGGTTTAGATCCCATCTGTTTATGAATTTAATTTGAAAAATCGTAGCATCGACAGGTCAGCGGAGAGTTGCGCTGGTTGCGCCGCGATGTCCATAGCTGCTGCTGCCGCAGCATATGCATACTACGGGTAATTCATACAGCTCAAGCTCCAAGTAAGCGCGATTTCAAATTTCTAACACTGCCATCAAGATAAAGATTCAAAGTTCTTTCAGCCCTACTTCTGTGGGCTTCTCTACAATTATTCGTTGCTCCCCCAACGACGACTAGTGATTGGAACAACCAACGTCAAGATCGTGCCTCTGCCATACGTATCCACGTTTTTGTAGTTTACTGGTTTACTTGTAAGTTGTGTCTGGCTTCTAGAAGCTATATCTTGATCGAAATGTCGACTTACAAATGTAGCAAGCGAGAAGTATTCTTGCGTAAATAAATACTGGGACATTTGGCCTTTGGCATGCGCGTGAAAATAAGTCAGGACCTGCAAGTGTCTATGCGATGTGGGCTAGTTATTTTTACAAAATCATTTGTATTCTACAAATAAAAATGAATAATTTTCCTGGTGTTTTGTTCCATGAGTGCTCGCTTCAAAGAAAAGAATGTTCGAGAGATTGTGGAGGCCTCCCTCTTTGGCCTCTTTGGGTGAAGTGTATTAGCCAGACTTCTTTGAACCTCTTCGCGGTCGAGATCTAGTATCTTGGCGCGGACTAGCTTTGTTGGAGCACGTTACCCTTACCACTATGTGTCATACATTCTTACGCCTTTTTAAGTGACGTACTGTTAATAAATCCTTTAGTTGAGTCTGCAGTTCCCGCTGTTGTGTGTTTCTACCGTTGTGTCCCGTCCTCTCTTTGGCTGCAAGTTTTTACTCATGGCTATGTACAGACTACCCCAAATTTCTACCTTGGTTTTGTTCTATCATGTTTCCTGATTTTCTTGTGTCTAATCATGACCACTACTTCGGTATGCATGCGCTGCCACTCTTCAGACTTAACATAATTACCCATCTAGTGTACCTGTGTAAACATGTATATTGTATAAATAAACAAAGCCAGAGACCGCAACAATGGGAAATGAAATCTCCTTTGTTCATGTGTTCACACTATGTAGTCAAGTGATGAAAAGATAGCTTTTCACATTACGGGCCATGGGTTTTGCCAATTAGACATTATACCCCCAAGGTGACTAATCATCGGATGCACTAGTGATGTCTGCAGATGTCAGTAATGTTACTATATAATTTGACCAGGACACAGAAAAACACAAATGCACTGCTTTGAACAGCAAAAGCCTGTGCGATAACGTGTACTTTATTTCTGAGATGAAGTGCAGGTACTTGTACACACTGGTAATAACGAATCACATGTGCAGCTATTTCTGTCATAGCGGTCGTCTTGAATCATCCATGACGACACACTCCATCATGAAATGCTGACTATTGCATGGCAGATAATGCAATGCAAAGTGTGTGTGTTACCTTACAAATTTTTACGGCACTCTCCAGTACACAACATTAGCACCAATATCAATGTGTACTTTTGTGATATCTTTGATGATCCATGTGTGTCATCCTCTGTATGACTCACCTGCCTTGCAAGCCTCAAATGATGCCTAGACATCCAGGTGATCATGGAAAAATTGGCTACAATGCTTTACCTACTTCACTTACTGATACTCTCTGCATACAGTCTTCCAGGAAAGTGTACAGTTCCATCGTCCAAAGCAAAGCAAGCATGCAGTACACATTTAGACGCAAATGCAGATGCATATACCACCAATATATATACCAATCTTTCATGAAATAAAATATGAGGTACATAACAAACATCTCAATGAATCGAAATATTTTATAGACAGGGTTACCTGTTCGTATAATCAGTTCTGCATGAAGGTTGACTCCTGAATAGGAGTATCATGACAAGTGTATAGGCACTGACTGCAGGGGACTCTGGGCCAGAGCCCTACTTGTGGTCTAACTTTCTCTTGTCAGAGAGCTCAGTGTGCACAGGGTTTCAACAGATAACCTATTACCAATAGTACAGTATACTGTTCCCAATATATTGTGTACCCATCGTGCAAATCAAGGGCTCTTTACAAAAGGGTTGCAGTTTGTATTTTTCTACATCAGCAGAAAATGCAGTAGATTTTGATTTTCAGCAGCTATGATTATGGTTACTCAGTCTACTTTGTCGGTGTTCTATGTCTGCTATAAGTATACAGGTACTATGTTTACTTCTACATTTCACCAGTCGTTTACTTTTCTGCTTCACTTTGGTGCTGCGTACACAGCATGAGACCACAGAGAACTGCCGCGACGTAGAATGCAGAAAGTTCTTACCTCAGAGAAACCTTAGTCGACACAATCAGTGTTGTGTTCTTCCGAGTTCCATTGACCAACTATACCAGCATTATCCTTTAAGCTCTTGCATTATAACATATAAGCACAGTATACGGATAAATCTGCAGAAAGAGCAATTCATATGCAAGCTTGAGGCAGAAAAATAAGCCAAAACATGTGTAACATAAAATCCCAACATGCATGTACATGTAACACATGTATGCAGCTCTGAGTAGGCCCCAGTCTTTATGTGGGGAACGAAAATGAGATGTCAAGATTATCTCTTCTTCAACAACTGTGATGAGGGTAGCCCACATGTGGGATGGCTTATCGTAGATTATCATAAAGATGGCATTTGAACAGAAAAACAACATGCAAAATATTAGTATGCAAGTTTAAGCAAGGCCACATCATGCTCCAAACGTGCTGTTGCTATAGTCACAAATGCATGAATCTTGTTACTTGTGGAACAGTATTAGCACCCTAACGTGATTAATATATCTTAAGCATGACACTTCAGACCAATGGACACGGTTAGTCAACAAACTGGGTGTTACAGCTTGTATATCCCTTTTTGTCTGACCTCTCCACTATGACCTGTCTAGCATGGGTGACCCTAGTTACAGCATTAACTGTAGCTAGTGTAGCTCATAGCATCCCAGAGGTACACAAGCCCCCTTACCACGACAAGGTAGGGATAGTTTAAGGGGGAAGTAGTTCAGAAGCACCAAAACTAAGCACTACAGTTCGGAAGCACCTGACTAGGCTGTGTAGTTCACAAGTGCTCGACTAATGGCAATAGTTAGGCACTGCTGACTAAGGTTGATGGCACAAAGGCATGCCTCCTCTGCCCATGGCGTCACACACTGTAGAGCACACTGGCACATGTGTTCACTACTGACAGTGTGGAACATGGTAGATTGCGCTGAACAAGGTGCGTCCATCACCATGCAGTACTGAAACACAGAGTAGCACATGCATAGCAGAATGCGTCCACCACCTGTATTGAAGCACAGAGTAGCACATGCATAGCAGAATGCGTCCACCACCTGTATTGAAGCACAGAGCAGATTGCACAGAAAGACATGCGTCCACCACATGCACAAGGACTCACAGTAGGTCGCGCAGGATATGCGTCCGCTACACATAGTGAGACGAGCAGAAATGAATGTAAAAAAACATGCAAGCACTACTGGCGTCTAGGTGCACACATGCTCATGCTGCTCCTATCAATCCTTTGCACACACATGCTTTCACTTAGCTCTGAAAGATGGAGCTGCAACCGTGCATGGCAAAAACGCTTTATGATGTTGTCTTTAATTCCGTGGCATTGTGGTATGCCAATGTCCTCGGAAGCTAGAGACATCTTACCAGAAAGAGTAGAAATGATGTTGTCCTTGTCCATATATTGCTTGATGTTGCTCCTAAAGCCAGATTCGCAGCGGAGGAGGAGTTCATAGGCACCTGCTGATGGGCATGTCAGTGAATCAACTCCGTAAGATTTTTCCAGAGTGAACTGTTGAACCCTTGAAATCTCATTTGGTTTTGCAACTACAGCATTTGTGCACTGGCTACAAACCTTATTGTTCTTTATGACTCTAGACAGAATGTAGCCTGCATAGTAGTAAAAGGCGCTTTCTTCAACTTCAGTTAGAATTGGCCTTCCATATGTCATATTGTCAACGTCTATGTCAACATCCAAGTTGTTGCTGACAACAGAGGTGTCAAAGTCTGCCAAAAAGTATGTACCGTCATCTACTTCGTATGATCCTGTAGTTGCGACTTTCAGATATTGACTGATGCTTATGATTTTCAAGGCCATTTTGAATTCCATTGGCGTTGGAGTGGGGTTCTTGAGACGTACAGTTGAAAAAAAGTTTTCAAGGCTATCCTGTGTAAACCTTGATGTCAGTAAGAACTCAAAGGAGAGGTCCTCAAGAAGGTACTGCTGCAGCTGCAGGATTGAAGTTGTCGAGAGGCGAACCCCTGCCTGACACGGTTTGAATTGTCCATTCCCAATTTTCATGCGACAGAACATGTCCATGAAAGTTTCCAGGGAAGCCACAGCTTCTTCGTGTCTCACAGGGTTGTGTCTGCTCAGAGCCATGACTGGGTGGCGGCTGCAAATAATGTCAAACCAGTGGTTCACTTGCTGAAGAAACCATGCCGTAACTAGTACGGTTTCCTCCCAGCCATGTTCTTTCACCATTGTGCGAAGAGCTGTTGCTGTTGAGTTGCTGAAGATGTACATCGCATTGCAGACCTTCATTTTGTCAAAGTGGTTCGGATCTAACAGCTCTGGCTTCAAGTTAGGAGCTAGCTTGAAAGTACTTCCTACTTGGTGCTGTACAAGTCTTTTGATGGGTTCTATACTCACTGTGTTACCAACCAAACCATGTTTCGCAACGTCTACAGGATCAATTATGATCTGTTGTCCACTAACGATATGCGAGCACAAATTCTTCACAAGATGTGGAACATCTGTAAGCACTCTGATGATGTGGTTGCCAAATGAAGGATGTTTGGCAACATTGGCTACACGGCTGTGCTTTCCTGTGACGACACCAAAATATTGCCACATTGACCTGTTTCCTGGTGCCATATCTGTTGTTATTGCAAGAACCTTCAGGCCGATGTCAAAGCACTTTTCAATGACTGATGCAGTGAAATTTCCAGCATCGATGCCGCTGAAGGAAGCTCCTGCATAAAGTAAGATATTTCGCTACCACGTGATAATCAGTGAAGAATCTTGATGACGAGAAAAAAACCAAAGACACTGAGAGAAAAAGGAACACCAACACTTCCTCAGGCACAGCAAGGTTGCTGTGTCTGAGAAAGTGTTGGTGTTCCTCCTTTTCGTCTCAGTGTCTCTCATTCCTTCTCATCATCATGTACCATCCCGGTTGCGCTCTCTCTTTTCTAAATACTGTTTGGGATTCTCCAGAAGATGCACAGAAACTCTAGTCATGTGACAGACCAAAACCACTATGTCACTTCCCATACTATTAGACATGGTCAAACAGAGAGGCAATGTTAATAAGAAGGTACAGTTTTTCTATCCTTCCATTTTTCATGGCATATAACCCATACTTGTCGCACCTCTTTTCCAGCCTTTTGTGCAATGCGTTGAAGTACTGTGCATAATAGCTGTGGTGGAATACCACCGTATGGTGCGTCTTTACTTTCTCATTTCTAACATATCAGCCCAAACTGTTATCTTGTACCTGTTGTAACAATATATCTACCTGTATAGTGGTATGCAACAACTTGCTTCCATCGGGTTGATATGCCACACACCATGAAGACAAGGCCATGTGAAGCAGGCACGTTGCAGTCAGCACCTGGCACAGGAAGTGTGGTGTAACCGCGAACAGAGCTTGTTGAAGAGTCATATTCGATTCGTTGTTGGATGGACATTTCGTCAATCATCAGGAGGCAGCAACGTTCTTGTTCGTTGAGGCCAGGCACTTTTGCCTGGAGAAGCTGGAACACCTCATGCAGTATTCCTGGTTGAAATTTGATCCCTGTTGACAAGACGACAGAATGATACATCTCATATGCTAATTGTTTAAATGAAAATATGTGTTTCAAGTCTAAACAAAGTCATGCACAATTACATAGAGTGGCTAAAATTCCATGTTATAGAGTATCACTGCCATATTGTGAAAGGCATGACATACACTACAAAAACATTACATAGGCACGACAGGGACACATGAACATTAAGTGCTTGCATGCAGTAAAAAAATGATGAGCTAAGCAACTGCACCCTTGCCTGTACAGTGCTGAACAAAAGTTTTCGGAACACGCTCCGGCACATTCCTTCCTCAGAGTGACACGCTAGCAGCGAATGGGACCGTATGGACTTACAGACATGTGCCTAGGTAACCCAGTCTCCTCTTTGTAAGTTCACATTGTACCATTCACTGCTAGTGAATCACTCTGAGGAAGGAATGCATCGGAGCGTGTTCTGTGAACGTTTGTCCTGTAAAATCACTATACCTGAATATCCTGTATATACTGTGTTTGTACAATCACTAAAGTCAGTAAATTTCCTGAAATTCTTCTGACCAGTTAACATTACGACGCTAAAGAAATTATGTATCACAGGATAGAGCTCTGAACATAAACCAACCATGAGATGATATTCAAATTCCTCCAAGCCAATAATGTTACCCCATATCCATTTTGATAACAAATAGCTTCACACCTCAACTGCACAAATATATAATAATAGAGTGCTTATAAAGCATTAAAACATAAACCATTCATGTGATTTGTGATGCCTCAGGAACATTTCAAGCACTGCCTATCAATCCTAGTACCCCATAGAACCCAAATCTTGAAACACTGCAGCAAAGCACTGAAAATTTTCTTAATTCAACAATGCTTTAATTTATGTAGGATGATCCGTTCCGAAATTCAACGCACACTTTGTGCAGCGTCGTACCTCACATTCACACCACCTCACCATATGAAACAGAAAAATAATATAATGAATGAGGGTATACCTTGTACCCTACGTCTCAGTGTCCTGGCAGAGGGGAATGGGAGTTTCTGGTTGAGAATAGTCTCATACCCAGACGTCCCACAGGAGAAATGAAGCTGCAATCCTGTCTTCACCGTAGCTTGAGACCACTTGCACCCACGATTGCTTGATCGAGATAGTGCAGCAAGTTGGTCCTTCCTGAATACACCCTGTAGTCCCTTTTCAAGACGTTTCTTTGACAGAGACAGAGTACGGCATCTTCTCCTTGACTGTCGCGTCAACTTCTCCAGATGTGCAACACGTCTCAAAAGCTTCACCCTTTCTTCAGGAGTGAATGGCTGAACATAACAGGACAGACCGTAGCCTCATTACCATATTCACTAGTTCAATGCACGCTTTATGTGTGCGTGATGATTTTCACAACTCTCTTCGATTCACCAGATGATCAAAGTGTTATGTGACCACAGATATCCCAATGTATGACACACCAAGGGTGATGGTCAAAACTAATGTGAATGTGTGAGTAGCTGCCAGCAAGCCATATAACAGTGTACGGTTCCACTAGTATTGAGTTTCCATTCCATATCTCACATTTGTTGAGCAGGGAAGGTTGTATTTAATTTAATTAGAAACACCAGCCTTATAAGCAAAATTACGAAAAGTCAAAAGTAGGAAGTACCTAAGGCATTGACATAGAAAATCGTCAGCCTTATGAGAAAACAAAGGTATGCTAGGAACAGTGAGTTCGTCAGCCTTCCATAGCACTGTCCAGAAAAGAATGCAAATTCTTTAGCAGGGCTGATACCCACATAATTTGATTGTCATGATGGGATGAGCTTGTAGCTTGTTAAGTAAATGTATAGGTGAGGGGTTGCGTGCAGTCTACTGGTATGTCAGGGTAGTTACTTAGTATCAATTGTATGTTTGCCATCCTTCATCCTCTCTATGCGTAAACCAATCTTTATTATCTGGGCTTTAATATGCATTCTCAACCTTTGTGTAAGGTATTTAATCAGCCATCCAAAAATAGAGTAGCTCATTTTATGTAATCTGATTACTCTACTTCTTGCAAGTGTATCCTCTATAAAGCAAAGATAAGAATTTGAAGACTTTGCAGGCAGATATCTTGTGTCTTGTCGGTTCCATATACCATACACAACATTTGCACATTTACTATATATTGCACAACCTAAATGCTTTTCAGCCGTGCTTATTGGTCATCCTGTCTTGGTTTCAAATATGCACCACTCCCCTCAGTATATCTTTCTTTTCAAATATAACACAAATATTTATCTAGGAATATTTTACCCTAGAACACAGTCATCATATCTAGTTAACCCCCAACATCCCTGTGATGCACTGCTCTACCATTTATCTCTGCTATAATCATAATGTGCACCTGGATCACCTGTTGCATTGTAAAGAGAAGGTGGAACAATGCATGATACATACATTGCTGCCTACTGAGAATCTTTCTTGTGACAGAGATGGTGCACTTTCCTGGGATGTTAGTGCCTGTGAGGAACATATGCAAGTAAGTTACACAACATCCGAGAACTGTACCACGAAAACAGTAGCCATGTCTGAGCTGCTAGCCATGCCGCAGAATTCCTGAGGGTGTGATGAACAGAGCAGTTTCATTTTGCAACATTATTTGCTTCACAATCATAACTATGAAACCATATTAAATGCATGTACAATTCACATCCATGCTCAAAGAAACTCTTTGTTGAGAAGGGGTCATATCACTTTTCTCTGTCACCTTCAAGAAAAAGGAAGCACGGTAGTGTGAGCAATGAACAAGCCTGAATAGAAAATATTCTACAGGGTGTCTCAGTTAAATCCCCAGGATACATAATTTGCGGTGCATCAATCGAAAAACTTTTTCTTTACAAATATCTGTCTGACACCAACTATAGCCTGCGCACTGTGTGAATGTCTGGGAGGTGCTCATTATTTAAATACAAATTCAAATGAGTTTCTAGAAAAACACAACTTCTAAAGCAGGGTGCTCTCAGCATTAAAATGGGTACTACCCTTTTTGGTAACTTCACCTTTTGAACACCTTTGAGAAAAAATCTGCCACAGAAGCGGGTCATTTGCTGCAGTAATTAATTGGCTTTGGTTTACATGTCTTTGTAGTGGCTGATAGCGGTGAAGCCCAAAAGGACGTGCTTCCACTCCCTTACCCACCAATGAGTTACGTGTTCTTGAGCTTACATCGCAACGGGCAGTGCTTAAGAAAAAGTAACAGCATCAGACAGGCTACGCCAGTCCCCACCCCGCTTATCTGACTGATATGCGCCCTTTCTCTGTTATGATCGCACAGACGAAACACAGTTAATCACCTTGCATCGCCTTGATATCACACGCTTTCCATTTTTTCTTCAGAACTCCCCATAGCGAAGTAAGCTCAAGAACATGCAATTCATTGCTGGATAAAGGAGTGGAAGAGCATCCTTCTGCGCTTCACTGTGATGAACTTCTACGAAAATATGTAAACCGAAACCACTTAATTACTGCAACAAATGGCCCACTTCGGTGGCAGATTTTTCTTTAAGAGGTGTCCACCAGAGGTCCCAAAAGGTTGTAGTACCCATTTTAATGCAGACAGCGCTCTGCTGTGCAAGTCATGTTTTTCACAAAACTAATTTAAATTGTTATTTAAATAATGAGCCCCTTGCACTCATTCACACGATGCGTGGCTTCCACGTGGTATCAGACAGATAGCTGTAAAAAAGAAAGTTATTTGATTGGTGCACCCATTCGTGAATTATTTAGCCCGAGGACGTAACTGAAACACCCGGTATATAACACAGGTCTCGTACGGTACGGAAAATGCTTAGCAATAATGTAAAAACTGAGACAATTGTTAGTATTGTATCCCCTGATTAGACATGCACATCCTTCTATACACAGTAACATGTGTGTAATGATGACAGTTTAATAATGCACGCTGCTGTCGCGAGTGAGTTGGTGCTGAAAAAAACTGACTCACAACTTGGGACAAGGATGCATGCCATATCTCTTCATCCCACACAATTTTTCGGTTGTGTGTGTGAGGATCTTTCTTGCAACAAAATGTATGTTCGAAGTATGAATATATTTAGGGACGTGCACAGTGCAGCCTAGTCTACAATTTTTTTTGCACAATACAACTTGTAAAGAGCAATATGCCAATTTGATTTCATTTTCCAAGATAATACTTCCCCTACTTTGTGTACCATACGGCTCTCCTACTATAGGAAGTCAGTCACACTTACATTTGCAAAAATGTGAGGGCAAAAAAATTTGCAAAAATGCAATCACTTACGTTGCTACAAGAGGGAGGCCACTCAGTTGGGGTTGCCACTGTTTCTGTTGGCACCTGCACCTCCTGAAAGAGGGGATAATACTTTTATGTACATGCCAAAAAAGAGGGCCACGGCTTGTACCATAGAACGGAAAGCAGCCTTGGAGTTTCCTGGTGCACCAAGCGGGAACTCTGAGGGCCCATCGTCCAGCTGCAAGGATTGAAGTACAAGAATTACTTTATTGTCATTTTAAAACAATGTGCGGGATTAAAGTGGATCAATCACTTACGTTGCTACAAGAGGGAGGCCACTCAGTTGGGGTTGCCACTGTATCTGTTGGCACCTGCACCTCCTGAAAGAGGGGATAATACTTTTATGTATATGCCAAAAAAGAGGGCCACGGCTTGTACCATAGAACGGAAAGCAGCCTCGGAGTTTCCTGGTGCACCAAGCGGGAACTCTGAGGGCCCATCGTCCAGCTGCAAGGATTGAAGTACAAGAATTACTTTATTGTCATTTTAAAACAATGTGCGGGATTAAAGTGGATCAATCACTTACGTTGCTACAAGAGGGAGGCCACTCAGTTGGGGTTGCCACTGTATCTGTTGGCACCTGCACCTCCTGAAAGAGGGGATAATACTTTTATGTATATGCCAAAAAAGAGGGCCACGGCTTGTACCATAGAACGGAAAGCAGCCTCGGAGTTTCCTGGTGCACCAAGTGGGAACTCTGAGGGCCAATCGTCCAGCTGCAAGGATTGAAGTACAAGAATTACTTTATTGTTATTTTAAAACAATGTGCGGGATTAAAATGTATCAATCACTTACGTTGCTACAAGAGGGAGGCCACTCAGTTGGGGTTGCCACTGTTTCTGTTGGCACCTGCACCTCCTGAAAGAGGGGATAATACTTTTATGTATATGCCAAAAAAGAGTGCCACGGCTTGTACCATAGAACGGAAAGCAGCCTCGGAGTTTCCTGGTGCACCAAGCGGGAACTCTGAGGGCCCATCGTCCAGCTGCAAGGATTGAAGTACAAGAATTACTTTATTGTCATTTTAAAACAATGTGCGGGATTAAAGTGGATCAATCACTTACGTTGCTACAAGAGGGAGGCCACTCAGTTGGGGTTGCCACTGTGTCTGTTGGCACCTGCACCTCCTGAAAGAGGGGATAATACTTATATACACATATGCCAAAAAAGAATGGAATAGAAGGAAGTATGAAGGAAAGGAATGAAACAAATCTATCTTGAGCATACTAGGTGCACCTTATGTGAAGGTTGGCTTATGTGTCACAAATTTTGTGACAAGTGCCTCGTGGCTTATCAATGAAGTGGTTTTAGAGGAAGAATGACATGTGAAATGGCATGAAATGACATGTCCATGAAATTATGGTACACACATGTCTTGCCATTTCTGATTGTGGGGGGTCATCAAAGTTGACCAACTACTCACATAACTAGATGACGGTCCTTGTTGTGACACTCCCTGTGTTGCTGTGTCTGATGGCCTTGCCACCTGCAACAGAGTTGGTACTGTAAGGCACCTGTACAAAATGCCTACCAATGCTAGAATGAAAGTGAAGGTGTCTTGCTGGTCTGCAATAGACATGCAATGGCTTGTTCTGACCTGCTATTATGATGTACAAAGAAAAATGACAAGCAGACAAAACTCAGCTTCATGGTACCAATGCTAATAGCTTAATTCAAACACATCCTAAACTCACACTTCTGACTGCCTGGTCACCTTTGCCAGATAGGATGCGAGCATAGGCGTGGTCCTTGGTCACCTGAATAGGGCAAGGCATTTTTATATAACTGCTAAGTTGCATGAAAGGTCATAGCACTGGAAAGAAGCATGTCACAGAACATTAAAAAGCTTCCAATAAGAACTGGAATTTTCAAGCCCTTGTGCCTACTTGCTGCCCAGATTTACAGAAAAGAAGGATGTTGTTGAATTGCAGTTACTGCTATTTCAGCAGGTACCATCAGTGATTACACAAATACACAGTATACTATCAAAACTCACACTTATCAGACCCATTTCGTGACACGGATGGTATGCAGAACTCCACACAGTGCCCAGCATGTCCTAGTGGAGACATTATTAATGTCTTAAGACATTATTAATGTCTTATTAATGTCTTAAGACATTATTAATGTCTTAAGCACTGCTGCATACCTCAGAACGATGACCTTACCGCAGAAAGGGGTAGCAATTCACCCTGACATGTGTGTTGCTCTGATGAAACTGATGGCACATGCAGGCTTGCAGCCTCAGAATCGACACTGACATGGTCTTGTGTGTGCTCCCTGGCACCTGAAACCAAAACATTCTGCAGATCAATGTGCCTTACCTGTGGTGAAAGGAGTGTGGGAGCTGTCCAAGATGAATGGCCTGCAGCAGTTCCCCTAGGTGAAGTAGATGAGCTGCCCTGCATGTCAGGTATTGCAGGGTAAGTTAACACAGTTTTAAAAAAATGTATAACTTGCCATTGTGTACAACAGTATTGCGTACTACAGCGGAAAAAAAATTTGTCACCACTTTAGCTCGATGTCTACAAGCACACTACGTTCATATGACGTGTCAATATGCACCCCAAAACTTACAGTGTGATGCTCGGTGTCCCTCTTGACAGACATCAAGTGAGGAAGGAGGTTTGGAACTGCAGTTGGCTTCAGCATCTTTCTGCCATCTGCCCGGTTGCTTTCAAACTGTGAGCCGTCAAAGTGTGCCTGCAATTGTGGAAATATTGCTGTACAACAATATTTCCGGCGTTGTTTTGACTGGCTTAACCATTTTGCAAGTCGGCTTCTCCTCAGACTTTCTGCGCTACCGGGATCTATCAAGTTAGTTTACTTCAGTTTAGTCTAAAGCGGTGCCGGCAGGTTCAATTTGACTTAACTTTGCGACAACGAGTTGATGCAGACTTAGAAAATGGTTACGGCAACCACAAATTATTTCCGGGAATCGAGAGATCCGGGGTTGAAATCCTCCCTGCCTGCCTAAACTTCCGGCGAATGCTATATTTCAACTGCTCATTTACTGTGACATTTCTGTTGGAGACTCGGCGTAGAACATCATATTGTGTTGCGGTTATCAACTGTTCGCTCCGGAAACACAGTGAAATTATAATTTTCCAATGGACAAACCGTCCGCACTTGGTTCATGAGAGAAGTGATGTTCTGAGTGACTTTCATCTTTCATCATCTTTCAGCACTTGGTTCACCTTGATGTATGTTCTATTCTTTGTAATGCCACGAACGTATAAAGTAACCATTTCTAAACAGCATCGTTGAGCGCTTCATTTCTTAACGTGTTTCGTCTTACCTCGCAGATCCTGACATCCACTGCTCGAGACGAAACTGCAGTTGTTAAACCCATGTTCCGCAGCCACACCTCCCGACGTCGAGGGTCTGCAGGCAAACGAAACACACGAACTTTCTTTCGCCATGAATTGTTACAACAGCCTTCAACTCGACACCACCCCATAACTACAACCTTCAGAGTACGCAAACCCTTATAACTAAACTAAAACCAAAACAGAGATAAGTAACCAAACTCTACAACGCGAACACTCCACCGAAGATCCGCGACCCGCCCCCACAACGCGAACGTTATTTATTTACATTCAAAATTCATTAGCTTCCCGACATGCTTTACGACACGACAGGTGGCGTCATTCTTTTTCCCATCAAAATCCAGAAAAATATCAGGTAACACCACATATCCCAGTCAATCCCATCCAATCCACTTGCCACCCAAAATGGCGCCGCCCATGCAGGATAAGGAGGGCAGATAGTAAGGATTCGATGATCAATAGCGCCCAGTATTTCAACACGTCATTGGTCAGACAGCCAAAAAAGTGGGTGGAGCTTCAGGTATAGGCATGACCCATTAATGGCCAGACTCCCTTTTAATATACGGCTCTGATGTAGGGGTATCAAGCGTGCTGAGTTGGAAGAGCCGTGTTGGCGTTCGAGCCACGCTTAGCCGCAGACGGTGGATAACGGACGCCTCCCTCCTCGTGATGTTGGGGGGAGGGACGTATTGCATTTTTGGGTCGATGGAGTGCAGAAATGTATTGGGCGAGATGGCACGTTCTGTGAAATCTTGGACACAGCGAGAGCGCAAGCGACGTATTTGGAGCAGGCAGGCAGACATTGAAAGCGGGATGCTGAGACTCAAGGCAGCCGTGGTATGGGCACGTTTCGCAGCAATGTCGGCACCGGTATTTCCGGGCAACCCGACGTGACTGGGTACCCACTGGAGCCGTACGCTGTGGCCGGAAGCCAAGAGCTCGTTGTACCTGGCGATTACAAGCGTGCGGAGAGATTGAGCGAGTTGAGTGTTGTGATATAGTGTTATGCGCGGTGTTCAGTAGATCTACAAATTTTTCAAATTCATGTTCCCCGTGTTCCCATATTATAAGTATATCATCAATGTATCGAAGGTACATAGTGGGTTTTAATGCGAGGGCGCTAAGAAGTTTGTTCTTTAGGAACCCCATGAAGATGTTTGCGTACGTGGCTGCAACTGGCGTGTCCATACTTGTACCGTGTACTTGTAGGTAGTGTTCCCCATTGAACTTGAAGTAGTTTAGTTTAAGGACCAAGTCCATTAGAGCGAGGATGGTTTCCGTATCTTTTCTGGTGTTTGTTGTAGAAAGGGTATTGGCTGAGGGCTGTGATTCCGTCATTGTGTAGGATATTAGTATAGAGTGATGTCACATCAAGAGTGGCGAGTAATGTGTCCCTACCAAATGTACGCGTGTTGTTTATATCTGATTATTCTGAGGAGGTGTGGTGTGTCTTGTGGTATTTCTACCCGTCTACATTAAAATACTTGAGGTGCTTAAACAATACTATTTGGGTGCTATCAGACAGAGTTCGAACAATACTTACGACATACTGACTGAATGGGTGGACAAAAGGATGCGTCAGAACAGGATTGGATTTGTGTCGGCGGTGGAATTGAGAGCCCAATGTAATTCTTACCAGGCGGAGCAGGCTGATGAGATGGTGCTTTGTGCCAGGGATGAGCGCAGTGGTTTATCCAGAATACTAAGCATGGAGGGGTGGTGAAAAAAGTTGGGGAGGGGTGTCATTATTATAGTCATTACCGACATGTGTCTACAGCTGAAATTGCAAGGACACCCCCTGTAGGGGGTACTTCCACCTAGTATCTTGGGTATTTAAAGCATGTAGTAGTTACTATGTTACTTTGCGTATCCTGTTCACCGCGCAGACTGGTATAACGATTTTTTTTTTCAAGTTTGTGCAACACCCATCTCACGAACTGTTGGTATGTAGTGTACCTATTTCCTGTATGAGACACGCAAGCTTTGAACAAAGCTAAATCGAGTAGGACGCCGAGTATTAATTCAGCTGCACTCTTTCTGAATAAGTGACGAACAATAACGAAAAGTTCAGAATAATTATTCTGTATTGAAACCAACCAGCATGACTGTACATGAGACACGCTTCTTACTTGTGAATATGAGCGCTAGGTTCGTGCTGCCCTCGAAGTTCTAAATATGCTACTTTAAGAGCAGCTCCTTGCAACATAAGCACTCGACTTCTTTCGGCATTATTATGCATGTACCACACCCCGGCCCCTCTACATGGCGCCGTCAAACACGATATTCACACAAACTGTTCATGGGCTCCATCATGATGGATGCTGATCTAACAGTCTGTCGTTGGAACTTCCTCTTCATGCTGAAGTCGATTCGCGGCTCAACATTTCAAAACCAAGGCCTCGAAACACTGCTCCACGTAGTAAGTCCCTCTCAGCTGCTGAAAAGCTGACTTGTTGACTCCGCTGTGCTTCCACGTCCATATTGAAAAAGCACCCAGTAATACGGAAGTTGCGGAAACCACCCGAACTTCCGGTGTGGATTTTCCACCAATAAACATCGCGGGCATTTGACGGCATACACATGGGAAAACCACTGCATAATATCTAGAGTTTTGCGCTGATCGCACGAGTTGAGGGCAGAAATCGAAACCGCTTTTCGGCTCCTTGTTTGGAATAATTCGCGGCTCCGCAGAGACGAAACGTTTCAGTTGTAACTTGGAGGCACCATGTAGGTTCGTTATCCATACAAACAAAGGCTTTGACCGGGTTCTGGTCAGAGACCCTTTAAGGAGCGGCGGGCTGTTATATCGGATGTATTATGTGTGGGAGGGGAAGGGCTTGCCGTTCAGCGTTGTATTTAGAGTTGGGGACTCTGTGGCGCTGCACTTGGATGGCATCCATCGTAAGGGATAGAAAATGAGGGTTGACCTTGGCGTGCTCGCGTTGTTTGGTCTGCATCGCTTCAGAGCAGGTGCTTTGTGGATGTTGGCTCCAGAGCATAAAGAAGCGGCGCGTTCGGGTTGTGTTTGGGGTCAAATGACGCTTATAAATCGGTTATGCAAATCAGTCTCCTGGCACCCCTTCCTTTTCTTTTTATTACTGCTGGCAAAGAAACATTCCTTGTGTCTGGGCGAATGAGTGAGTACATGGAAAAATGAGACGGGTATTGTGCAGTATGAACTCGGGGAAAGTCACTGTCACGTGAACAAAATGACAGTATCAATTGCCCACTAGAGCATGCCACACTTCCGCCTTATGATTTTTTCCGCAATTTTTTGCAAAAGCAGAATGGAAGCATAAATGAAAAATTGTCCAGGGGAATGTGGCATGAAACTGAGTTGCATAATTTTGGTTTATAATCACACGTACAGCCGACAACCCAGTATATTATGCTAAACAGCTTCGGGACCACGCCCCAATTTTTCATTGCACACAATTTTGTTTTTGTGGTTTCGTTATCCGAACTTGTCTTTTGTTTCTGAATACGACGTTCAGAATTGTTTTCTGTCAGTAACAGCCTAACAGGTTTAGTACAGAATAGGAAACAATGACGACTGTGATGGTCCGCAGGTATGGTCGGTGAACTGTATTCGGCACGTCAAGGAAGTCACTGCAAGAGAGACGAGACGACTCACATAAAAGAAAATACCTGTAGAACAATCCGGCCTCACGTACAGTGTGCTCTCACGCCTGGACATTTAAACACTTCGTGGCCATGGAATTGGTATATAGACACTTCGAACTGCCGAAACCGTTCTCCGGCATGACCTTTCGAGCGCCGTCGAATTTTTGATACACTCCGGTTGTGGAATAGGATCACAGATCACTACGACGATCCCAAAGGAACTGCGCATGGGTGCGCGCGTTTCTTCCAGGTTTAGCATAGAGCATGACTCACGTGATATTCACGTTGTTCGGCCCATGTCGTATAGACGATATCAAACCAAACCAACGATGTTTCAAGTCGAGAAAGCCCTTTTAAGGTATCAGTGCTCAAAGGGAAAGCAGGCCCGCGTACCGCAGAACTTGCGGATGCACGAAACATGCCGCCAAAGTGGGTTCGCGCCGGTTGAAGCCGACTGTGAGCGGTTGAATGTAGAACCCAGTGCAGTGCTGCGTGGATGGGAAGCGGACTGGAGAGACGTGTCGGCCGTTTCAGCAATCACGGCTACCCATGGGCGTTCCCAGGATTTCCAGGGGAGGGGGGAAAGTGCCAGGGGAGGCAAGCGTACTATCGCCTACCACCTCTTTTTCTGGAGGCGAACGTTACGGACTGTGTGGGTGCTCAGAGGTTCTTATTATGACACCTGAAAATAATCATTACGACTTATGTCTAAAGTAGAAAGTAAGAAATGGAAACGTAGCTCGTACTGGTGCGACCAGTTGTTCCAGGACGCTTGACGTGTGAAAGCACTGAATGATTTAAAAGATTATTTCAGCACGTGTGTCCTTGAGGTAGTTCGCCAGTGCACACAGCGCAGCGAAAATCCACAAGACAAGGCCTATTCCATTACCTGTTGCAAAAGGATGCCACCGTGTTCACACATTCAGCTGGGAGGTTCAGTGATACATGAACAGCGACCCATCGATAACCAATAAAGGAGTGCTCATAAATATGCACTAAAAACTCTGCAGAAGTATGCATGCAACTATGCACGAAAATATGCGCTAATCATGCACCTCAAAATATGCATTAAAATTGTTAATGTAAGTATTGTTTTTCGTCGTTTTTGGTGTGAAGGTATACAACAAAGAAGGCATGCACCACAGATATCGTCTGCTTTTTGCACCGTACCACAGTGCACATTGAATAATAATATAATTGGGAGTAAATTTACGCGCATCGTAAGTTAGCCCATTTGTGTAAAGAGATGCTGCACGTACAGCAGGGGGCTACTGATAATTTCAACCACCCGGGGTACTTTAGACGTGCAAACGAAATCTTGCAACACACCGCAATCTTGAAACACACCGGTGCTGGAAGCAATGTTTATCGCTCCCACATTGCTACCATTCTCGGCCAGGATTGAACCCGCGATCATGAGCTCAGCAAGTGAACACGTTACCAACAGAGCAACTGAGGCCGGCAGTGCAAATTGAAATGCGAACGCGGTAATTTTCCTGACTGTATACAGAAAGCGAAGAAGCAGAGTACGGCCCACCAGTGCATCTGGAAATACAGCAAGACATACGCACGCACACACATACGCACACATACGCGCGCGCACACACACGCGCGCACACACAAAGGCAATTGGAGAAGGAAATATCCCAAAATACGCACTGTGCGAGTATTTTCCGTATATGCGGTAACGCACGAAACATTCATTTATATGCACTATAGAACCCCACTAATCGGCCCCAAACCATGACCAAAAGTGCTTCTATCGTAGAGATACGACGCTATATCGAGAGAGAGAGAGAAAACAAAATATGCATTTGCCTGAAAATCCGCAGTTTCACTGCTACATATTTGCAATGCACCCCCATAACATCATTACTCATCATTCGACATCACAGCCCATCATATCATAGGTCAGAATTCAACTTCAGAACTCGTTCTCAGTCCAACTTCATTGGGTATGATGGACTTCGAATCTGAATTGCAGGGACCGGTTATGAGCCTGAGGGCCTTGTATACTGCGCATGCTTGCGCTTCGGCGACGACTTGGCTTCGGGGCTTCGGTGACCGTGCGGGTGCGTCCCGGCTGCGTATATCCGTAACCTAGCCAGCAGCACGCATGGGCGCCTATACGTACCCTGATTGGCTGCTGCAGCGCAGCCGACCCATCAAAACCCGGTGCTTGTTGCACAGCGAGTAACTGTGGTAGAGTTACGAAGAAAAAAAGAACACGCAAAAGCGTCATGGTGCTACGCTTGTCTTGTGTTTTGGTTCTGCTTCAGTGGACTTCGCAGATTGTGGATTGTGGCGTACAACGCTTTCAGTAGCCGTTATCACGGCATATTATCGACCTATTGTCGCGTTTACTCTGGCATGTGTCCGCTTTCTTAACGAAAGGATAGAGAGGTAGCAAGTTATGAATCCGCTTTCTTGCTGGTGTGTTGATAGATGGGTGGAGGTGTTTGCTTGTACCGCTTAGCACCGCTGTGAAGATTCAATCTTCTGCAATTATCAGCTGCCTGTGTGTTCTGATTCTGTGTGTACACTTCGTCAAAGCGCCATGGCGCTCTACGCCTGTGCTTTGTTTTGGTTGATTGTCGGTATGGTGAGCTTCCGCTATTACGGTATTACCGCGTTCACACCGCTGTGACATGTGTCCGCTTTCTTTTTGTGTGTTGGTAGATGGGTGACGTTTACTTGTACCGCAGTGAAGCTTCAACCTTATGCAATTATCGCATGTCTATGTTAGCTGTTATGCCTATTTATGTTTGTAGTGCTCTGTCCCTTGGGCGTCGTCTTATTGACAAGATAATGCCATAGTTTTCAATTTGTTCCACTGCAGGCCTATAACGAGCGTCCTGTGCTATTGCACAGTGCGTAAGTCACGTGCTGTTGCCACCCTACGCTTTGGACAGAACTAACTTGACCTTCTTTTATTTACCAATACTACAGCCTACTTGGCCATGTAGGGTCGCGATACAATAGCGTAGCATAGCCACCATAACATTATACCTTACTATTTTAACACGATAACACTTTTATCATCAAACATATTCTATTTCAAACTTTTTCAAAATGCATCAACTCAGATTGATGCACCTATTTTATTAGGCAAGGCATTCAATGCGAATAAGGTGCAAGGGAGAAATGAGTGCAAAAGGCACCTGTTGGGATTATAGCAATTTAGTAGCTTCTGATTACTGTAGCATCGACTTCGTGGTAAAGATGGCTGTGTTTTCTGATCATGTTACTGTAGATGTGGATCTAAAGGGGGAGTCCAGATATCCTGACCCTCTGCTATGTTTCTGTCTTGACAAAGCGTTTAATTCCCCCCCCCTTATGTAATGCCCTCGGGCCTTTAAGGGTTAAATAAATGAAATGAAATTGACACGTGATCATGTAACTAGCATTGTGTCTGAGGCTAGAATCCGTAGAGGAAAATATTGGATATGCTCCTGTGTTACAATTTGCGTACAAGTGCATCACTTGTGGTGCACAGATAGATGCACAGATGGTGCACGATGCCAATTTCTGCTACTGTGAACAGATAACTAACATGTATTTGGCCCATATTATATTTAAAAATGAACGTATTGCCTGTGCGTGAACAGCTTCTATTTTGATATTATGGCCAGTATAAGGATCCCACACTGCATCTGCATATTCAAGCACAGACTGCACACAGGATCTATAGGCTTGCAGTTTGGTAACTGCTGTTGCATACCTGAGATTCTGCTTTAGCAAACACGCCTTCCTGAAGGCTACATGCGTGATGCGATCAATGTGCCTGTTGTACTTAAATCCTTAGAACAATAACATCAAGGTACAACATCGCAGGACACTTTGCCGAACGTAGAGCGTTCGAGCTGTCTTGGCATTTTTTTTCAACTACGTACGTTTTGTCCTTCTTATGTATTATGTTGCTATACCTTGCTTGAATCTTAAATATTAGCAGGCCTTCTGGACTAACCATAGCTGACAACATATTTTGTAGGAGGTAGATGGACCAATGTAGAAGAAATATTGTTTGATGCATTGATTTTAGATATATGTTTTTCCAGTGATGAATGAGATTACATTCCTCGTTTGAGGCATCTTTGTGAGTGGTCACAAAAGCGAACAAAGCACAAAATGTGATCTTTGCCATATTCTGAGCGTTGTGGAGAAGCTTTAGGGCCTAAACCGAAAATGTAGCGTCGTGAAGCTCTGGAAATTACATAAATCTACCAGACAATATGTATTTCACACAAATTGAACAATTTCTCTCGATGCTGTGAGCTATTGAAACTCTTATTGCACCTGAAGGGTGTCACATGTTTGAAATAGCTCTTCATCCATTGTTTCCCAATTTTGTGGTCAGAATCACTTTGTGCCAAGTAACTTTCACCTACTGATGCAAAAATAAAAGAGAACAGACATCAACAGTGTCTAGACTAGTTATCATTGGAGCAAGGGGAACAGACTGCCAGTCAATAAAAAGCAAATTAGAAGCACCAAACAGAAAAATTGGACAGTCAGGATACATAACAGATAAAGTCAATCAGAATTCCAGCAACGATTTGTCAAATGAATTGCTATTAGCTAGTGGATAACAAATAACACTTTTTATTATGTGCCCAAGAACAGCCACAAGGGCCTTGGTGTTTGTAAACGCTCTGAAAGTTTTTCATAATGCTGAAGACGACAGATACCCAGGAAATGGAGCATACACTAGCAGCTTACGTAATACACACATAGGTCACAGAACATATATACAATAATGTTGGTGGACTGCTTATATCTAAAATTACAGGCATGCCTTGAATAACAAACCGCACATTACATATATGTGAAACTAGGACTAAATATATGAGTAAAATATCACAAAAATTATACGCAATACTGATCAGAAAAACTGCAGGATGTCGGGAAAAGAAAAATTGGCACAAGCAAAATGGGTGAACTTCACAAATGAAAAACTTTAGATACAACTTCTTTGCATACAACAGGAAGGGATACAGAAAAAATATCACATGACAGCGAGTTTATGAGGGTCTTGCATCGCGAGAGTCCCCCTTACATACATTCGGGTAAAAAAATGTAGGATGCTTCCGTGAGGACACACTTGGAATAGCAGAATGCAGAGATCCTAGCAACTGTGGGCAGTCAATTTGAGAATGAATGCACTTATATAAGAAAGTAGCATCGGCAATGTCGCACTGAGTTGAAAGGGGAATGAGACCAACATGTCGGAGTAGATCTTCATAATTGTATGATGGAGTCCCGGGGTGTTACAGAAATAGGTAGTGCAAAATGTGAAGTGTTTTCTTTCAAACATCCAATAATTCGCTTCGCTTTGAATATACACCTGCAAGCACGCTGAAGTCAGGTAAAAATGCATTCAGTATCCACAAACAGGGAAGTAAAAAGGACTGATCCACACAGCAAGCAAGATGATAAACACATAGTTATAGTTACAGGGATTGAGAAAGCACATGCAACCCACTAAATGTATGGCTCCATTTCATATGTTGTATTCGTCATACGTACGTTATATGCAGCCCACGTTCCTTGCTTTAATGTTTTTTTGTTTTTTTTCAAGCCACTGTTGACGGTGGAACAATGCTGCGACACCTCGACAGAAGAAGAGGAAGTCACGTTTATCTGTGCAGGCTTGCCCGAAGTCCCGGAAGGTCGCCATACTGAAAACAGTCTGGTGGCCTGCCCACTCTTTATAAGCGCTTATGTTGCCATGGCAATGGAAACGAGTGTGCTTCCTTTCTCCACTCTCCACTACAAAATGTCGCGTGACCTGGAAGTGACACAGCTTCTTAAAGGGGCAGTAAAATGCAAAACCGAGGTCACTTCAAATTACGTCACATGCTGTGTTAATTTCGTACCTGTTATCATAATTGAAAACTTTGATTCCGTTGTGTAGCTACAATCAAAATTTTACCGAACCCTTTCTTGCGTCGGCGCTAAGCAGTGAACGTCGCTTCAGTTCGTGGTGTTCATCGGTGTTTTTAGTCCATTCTGCGCGTGCCACGTCATGGAGCAGTCCCGGTGAAATACATAGTGCGTGTTGCGAAACGTACTGGTGTCGCTGTCCGAAGGACGTGAAGATAAATGTTGTCAGTGGAACATTCGCGAGAACTGTTGTGGCTACAATTCAGTGAATCAGTATTGAAAAATGCAGCAGTGCGCATCATGCCGCACATATATGGAACACTACGATCGGACCCGTTCCAAATCTACACTCCCACGATAGGTATGCGCACGCTTCTCCTGTGGTCTCATTGGATGCCACTAATTTTTGCCTCCTAGGGATCCAATTCGTTGCCGCCAAACTCGGCTCTGTTTTCATTGCGCTTTGCTTCTAAACGGTAGTGCTATGTGAACTAATTTTGTTTGAATTGTACCAATTGAAACACTAACTTACTTTTGATAGCATTTTGTTTCATTTTTGTGCACTTTTAATGCGATATTGCAGGAACAGAGTGTTTTGATGTGCACGTTTTGTACACATACATCAATATTGACACCTTCAAAAGCCTGGCAATGGTTTCACAACCCCTTTAAGGTTTCCAAGCTTGTGTATTGTGCAACAGAAATAATTTTCCCCTGCTGGTATGATACAAAATGATTAGACATGTACCTTGTTCTACACAACTAACAAGGTGGGAACTCAACTTTGGCTTTAAAAAAATCTTTGAACAATTTAAATACTATAATGCAAATGCAACCCAGTTAGTGACCCTGGCCATGCGACTTTGCGTGGCTAACATTGTCTTTGACACTAAGGCTCAGTCTGCGTGTGCGCTTCTTTGCTTTTTTGTGAGAAGGCTGGTTGGAGGGTCGCCCAGCTGCCACCCTCTTGGATCCTCGTGTTAGTCCCTCACGACGCCTGGATATGCTGGTGGGCTGAACTTTTATATGTCCACCACATCTTGTTAAGTTACTTAGTGTTGTACCTAGGGACATCATCATCCCAACACATTGGGATGCTGTTTGAATTTTCTTGAGGCTGTGGATTGCCTTTTGGAGGTATTTGTTGTAGGTGCTGTTCCCTTTGACGAGCATATGGCATCGTTCGAGCTCTTTCGAAAGGGCATGGATGTCACCAGTTATGCACTGTAATAAGAAAGCGCTGTTCATTGAATGTTACAAAGCATATACATGAATTACATTAGGAGAACAAACTTCGTCTGCAGTTCCACTTTGGTACGATGTTGATGGCTCTGATGGCTCTGTGAAGCAAGTATCAGCAGGATGCTGCTGAGGTACAGGTGTACTATCGGCATGATGTGTTTCCTCCTGCTGACTTGTCAAGGCCTCATTTACACGAAAGTCCATGAAGAAGGCGACAGGGGGGCAGCGGTCTCCCAAAGCCAGATTCCCCAACTGATGGCGATCTTCTGCAGTAAGTGCTGGTGCATTGGGGAAGATACCACCAACTGTTTTGTGCACCAAAGCTTGATGCTTGCAAAATGCACCTTGCTTTCCTGCCCCACAGGTACATGCTCCAATATCTGCATAAACTCTGTACGTCTCTCCTGTTTGTTGAGCACTGGGAACAGAGTACACATTGTGCTCCAGAGAGACAATTTTGTCCGCTGCCCCCTGTGGCATCTTTTTGAGTAGCCTGTCATATAAGAGGCGTCCAGCAGCAACACGGTTGTGAGCGTGTTCAAGGATGCGTGCCTCAAAGTATTTCTCCCATACGATTGCAACAAAATCAACTAGGGCTACGGCATTAAAGGCCTTTGTTCTTCCAAGAATAATGTCTTTGAGAATACGGATGCACGCCTCGGAAAAGTTGTTTGTGTTGTGCCCGCGTGTTGGTAACCAGTTTCGGAAGCACAGTGCCCATTCTTCTTCTCTCCGCAGGAAGTCCTGCACGCGGGTAACAAAGGCTTCATGAGAGAGTGTCTGCAGGTGTGCTTTTGCAGATTCCAGGTCTTCTGCAGTAGAGGCATACATAATCTGAAAAGGGTCAAACAGTTACAAAGTATTGCCGAAAGTTGCCAGGAAGAAGAGAGGAAGGCTTATATCTAGAACCTGATTGTTCTATAGTAGCTTTAAGCTTCTGCTTTGTGCTGTAACTTTATGCTCTGCAGTTACACATGTTTGAAATCTCAACAAGTTTAATGCGAGTAACTAAAAGAGAATAAATATTATGCACACGGATAAAATGAGAACTACGCAGATTGATGGATACTGTCCACCAGTCTAATTCCTGTAAATCCTGTTTCTCAAAGAGAACGAGTCTGCAGAAAATAAATCACATATCACCCGAGTGACCTAGTATGGGTTCCACATAGTAGCTATGATTATAACTGTTAAAGAAATGTACCTCAGATGCAGGAAATAATAGCATGATGGAGATTATAATAGTAAATTGTAACACAAGATAAAAACCTTCTGGAATGCAGACATCAGGGGCCTTCTCTCAGCAGGGTTTTTTTTTTTTTTTTTGGCTGACATGAGCCACCTCCACTCAGCCTGAGCCACATGGAAATGGCAAAGCAGACATGTGCTGCTAGGCCAAGTTGCTTGCAGAGCAGCCCTTTCTGCAGCTGAATCATCGGTCATAAACACAAGTGGTTCCTGTGGTCAGGTAATGTTAATTAGTTAAACAGCATGTGCTCCATTTCCAGCACACAGTGGGCAGTGTAACAGTTTGGACCTCGTTATCCTCTCTACATAAAATTCAAACATAATTTTTCACAAAATAAAAGCAGCTCATGAATTCTAATGTGTACCATACTGTACATTCTTACAAGTTTTTACATGCAAAATTGGGTTCATAATTCGAGGCTTCATGTCTCGAAATAACTAAAAAATTATGTGGAAAATACATTAATGTGAAAGATGTCTACAAAGCACCATTGGACTTGCAGCGTTCATGAACTTGGATGCTGTTCCTAAAACAAACCTTACACAAGAAAATAGAATAACAAAGGTCCTGTCATTATCTTTTGTAGCTGACATTGCTCCATTTTACTGAATGAATATGTCATACCATACTCTGAGTTCTTCTGCGTTCTGTCCAAGAAATTACGTTTTACTTTATTTTTCTGAGTTGATATACTTATCCAATATGCCATGCATTAAACCTGTGTTTTGCAATGCTAAAATTGCTTTCACATTGTTTTTGTGAAGAAATCGATGCAGAGTTTCACAAAGTTATGACTCCCAACATGATGTATCGGTATTAACCATCAATCTAGCAGAATTCATAACTTATGACAGGGTCTGGAGACTGGGTCAGGGACTGGCAAGCCTTAAAACAAATAGGAAAGTGTGAGCATGACATAAAAAATGCCATTTCTTCATGTGCATTTTTCCTGAATAGTGCCAGAGTGACCATCTGCTCACCTCTTTGCCACCAAAGCAATCTGGATAGGTTTTCTTGAGGAGTCTAAATGCCAGAATGTATCCTTTAGTGCTCTGTGCATTGTGAAGTGTCACAGCTGTAGGCACTGCACCAGCATTTGTTCCAGCAAGGAGGACTGTGACTGTGCTGTGTGCTGAATCACATGATGAGGTTGAGTCGATGAAAATAACCTCCGCTGCAGTCTCCTTGCCCTGCAGTCTCCTCATTATTGGTGTAACAATGAGGATGGCCCACAAGCTGCTGTTTTCAGACTGGCTGCATTCTAGTGTGATGCCTGTAGAATACAGCAAATGATTGGTAGAAAATCTAGTAAACTGGTAAGGAACTATAAAGGGAAGTGCCTCAGGACAAGAACCGCCGATACTTCGAACAGAGACTGTTGTTCTTCTGGGCACTTATGAGGGCAGTGCCTAGAGGAACAACAGTCTCTGTTTGAAATGTCGGCAGCTCTCGTCTACACTTCCATTCATACAGCAAATTATTGTCACACACAAGAAAAAAAAGGAGAATTAAAAAATCTCAAATGAAACACCAAATATAAAATGTTATGTGTAAATAGAAGTTGCAAATGACAAAGGTTTTGAATTTGAAGCATTTACGTGTATCTTGAGGGTTTACATGATAAGGGATTTTTGTTTTGTGCTGTGTTTTGTTCCCCAATGTTCGCTCATCTTCTGCTCCTATGAAGTCAACACAACTGGCAATTCTATATCAACACATTTTACCATGGTATGCTAAAACGCACACTTCGTAATAACACTTCGTAACAGTGGTGTTTTGTTCACATAGCTTTCGTGATATTTACAATGCCTATTAAAAGAGGAATGAGGTGACGTTTAACATGGCTTATATGACATGAGGTTACTTTAATGCATTAATTAAAATAACCTTATTAATTAATTTTAACTAACATTAATTAACAAAACCTCGTCATAATTAAAGATACTTATAATGTTAAATTTCAGCAATAGCTCTGTTGTGCATTATTCTCACTACCTGGAGCGCGTATGTCCTCTTTTATAACCTATAGATTTTGTTCTTATTGCGGAGGTGGTTGTACCCCAGTCTAGGAGGCATAGTTCAGATGCGACAAAAACAGGGTTATACAACAAAAGCTTGATCCTAACTTGGATGAGGTAACAATTATGCGAAATAATTCCTGTAATCCGATAAAGTTTAATAACTAGACTGGTCATCTGGTATTCTGGTATGCTGGTCATCACAGCTCAAGTAACTAGTGAAAGTAACGCATAAGACTTGCCACACGTAGCTATGGATCTACTGGTATCGAAACCATTTTGTTCTTAGGTTCAAACGTAATACCTTTTGTCTCACTAGCATTCTTTTTTAATTTATTAACTTGTGTCCAATGATGTATCCTACTTCATGCTGTCTTAGTGTATTCAATCATCTCTTTACTTTACTGCAATATATCATTAACCTCACTGCCTTGGCGGGTCTCCAGTTAAATTTGTGTATCTACCCCAACAGGCATTTTGAACATCAGCACGTTTCCACATTTTGCACAACCGACAGTATGCAAAGTTTGAGTAGTACATTACTGCCTGACTGCAAGAGGTGTTGACCTTTCGCATATCTCGTGGAAGCAGCTACTAGCCGTAATTGCGCAAAGTTAGCAGTTCACTATGAAGCATCGTCACTATCAGTTCCGATATTGTATTATATTGTTTATATATTTTTTATATTGTTATTATATTGTTGTTCCGATATTGTATTTGTGGTACTTTTGTGTACGTAGTCTAGTACTTAATAGTGCCTAGTCTTGTGCAGCACCTAGTAATGTATATTTAGTCTGTCTTAATCTAGTATTTCCTAGATTGCCCTGTGTACCGTTGTTTATGTGCTGGTATTGGTGTTACTGTATGTATACTGCTTCAGTCATTAAGCTGCATTTTGCGGCTTGTTTCCCCATCCGCACCCATCGGTGAATGGGAAATAAACAACTGAAGTGAATTTGTGTAATAGAATGAAAGCAAGAGGCATTTTGTGCAGCCAAACTGCGATAACAAAGGAGGGGGCAGACAGACAACATGCTGTGCTCACAAAAGAAAAATGGAAACTGAAAAGAGCAGTCAAAGCCATGTAGAATTATGCCATGATAACCACTCTTGTGCTTCAGAGCATGGTCATTTTAATGCTGAGTCGATTGTATAATTTCTGTTTTCTGAGCCAAAGATGTGCCTTGGTTTAAGTGGTTGGAGATATGTGGAGATTTTTTGGGGAGAATCTATGTGGAGATAGATTTTGGACATATTTAGTTTGGTTTAAAGGATGTTGGTGGCAACGTACACACATACATACCGACTATATGAGCATGTGCAAACTTCAACCGTCAGCTCAAATTTGATCACATCTGAATAGCATTTCATGGTTTCATACCTAGCTCCTTGTACCTGAAGCTCTTCTCCTTCAATTTCAAGATAGGATCGAAGGCTGCTTCTCTTCCTCCATATTGATCTTTCCTCCATGTCTCATACCAGTGGTTGACAGTTCTAGTTGTTGGATTTATTGCTGCCATTTGCTAGTAGTTCAGCACCATTAACTTCAACTGCAAGCTTAGACTCATGCAGCCTCTTTGCATTGGCTGCCGTCATGCCTCCATTGAAGTACTCTGAAAGAGAGCAAGAACATGTACATGCCTGGCTGATTCAAAGACACGTCATTAACTATTGTTTCTTTGTAAGAGCAGAGCATGCACCACAGTTACTAAGTGCAGGGCATGGTTATATGTCACATTTCTGATACATAAAGAGAGGTTTCAGCATTCCTTCTCACCTGCAACAGCTAATGAACTCTGTTAAAAAATGATTTGGCTCCAAATTTACATGACCAAGGCCGGGTTTCACCAACGCTGGGCAACTTTGAACCGAGATCAAGGGTTGCTAAAACATTAAGTTAACACCCAATTCTTTTTTTACATATGTTGTTTGGTGATGTGATAAATATTTCAGTGACAATAACGAGCCTTGGAGAAGCAGAGTTAAAGGTAAAATTCAGGATGAGGGATTGCTAGTCTCAGATTTATTAATTGGGTTTGAGAAAACTGGGCCCAAATCCGACAAACACAAGATTCAGCAAATACATTTTCTAAAATTTTGCTCATTATTAAATGTGCACTGCTTTAAAACATGACTTACAAAAGTTACGTCAACATTATTTACATGTATATGTTCGTAACTGTGCGTCTTATAGCATCATGTAATGCAGAGCTAGGTTATGCACTGAGGTGCATTTCTTTCAGATGCTGGAATTGTTTTCGTTCATGTTACAGTATACTACATGATTTGTCTTCGTACAATTCCTATATGTGCTTTTCCCCAACTAGCATGATAAATTTAGTTTAGACTCTTAATCTTACCTACCCAGGAATGTTGCCTTTGCTTCTGGGGTGCTACGAAGAAGTCTCAGGGCATCCGCACTTTGCGTGCTGTGGTTGTGCCTCGAGTCAATCTTTATGACAGCAGGAAGAGGCACATCTCTCCGCAAAAACTCATCATATCTCTTGGTGTTTCTGTTAGTTTTTTTTATCTTCACGTCTAGTTTTGCTTTACAATCTGTCACACGCTGACTACTTGACGACCGCTTGTTGCGTCCATGGTGTTGACAGCGCCAAACCTTGTGAAACACCATCCTATTTGGAAAGATGCATATTTTATGACATATTGTAATTGTAATTGAATTCTAGTCTATAGCATTTCTGTTGTTATTGCAGTCCATGAATTCTAGTCAAGCCTAGTCTCACTATGACAAATGAATACTTTCAGTTAGCCTCACTGAGTAAGTTATCATGCCATGCAGGTATATGCTCAGAGGTGTGATATATTTAATCACAGAAATATTTTTCTCATTTTGATTAAAGTCGCTTTGGCATTGCACGAGTAGGGCTCAGCGACAATTCAGGAAAACTTCTTTTATCGCATTTTGTACAATCAGTAGGGTGTCGTTCTGTGATGTCTGTGGCAGAAGTTGACTATTGAAACATTTTCGAGGGTAACATAGCAAAAAGGAGAGCAAACAACTGGAGCTTCTGATTACAACACAGTAAATTGGACGTCCTGAGCTGCAGTTTCCAGGAGCTTTGCATAATTAAATCTCTTGCAGTTTGTGCTTTACATTATGTAGCCTCAGTGGCGTAGTCAGAAAAATATTTAGGAAAGGGTTCTCTATAGGGACTTCATGGGGGAGGAGGATTCCTCTTTGTTTCCCTCTCCCAAATGCGCTACCAAAGGTACTATCTCAGGTGGTTGCACCCCCCCCCCTTTCCCTGGCTTCGCCATTGGCCTCAGTGGCATTAGCTTTCAACACCTTGAAAATTGCTGGACTTTTGACGCGCGGTGCGCACAGGGCCGCAGAAGTCGCGTGCATATATATATTTTTTTTTTATGTTAGCGGCCGCGAAGTAACTGTCGCGCGCACAGATTGCTGCGTGGCTATGTATATGCATGGTGTTTGCTCTAACGTGTCCAGAAATGATATTGAAAGCGGGCGATAAAAGAAAAGCAAGTGGTGATTTTTTTCTACTTGAGTAAGAAACAGGTACTGCTTCACTGGTAGCACCTGTTTCTTAGTCAAGTAGCTGAAAAGTAGCGCTCGTTTCTCTTTATCGCTCGCTTTAAATAAACTTTTTGGCATGCTGCTCAGCCGAGGTTATTCGTTTTTCATTTCGGACCAACTAGTCTCCTGTTACAGTTATGTTAATGAAGTGCTACTTTCTGAGTTGCACCTGACCCACAACGTTCAATTAAGTTCAATTCGTTTATTCTCCCATTCAGCGATGGGATGCGGCCGGAACCGCGCGCTCTAATAAGATGCGCGCCTGTCCGTATCTTATGCTGTTCTAGAACATCTCATCAACTTCGATTATATATATATATGGCAAGTAGCATTTACCTTTCGCAGTTGCCACGCACAGCATCAACAATCCACGACGTGTTCGGTGATGAACAGTACTGCTTCATCCATTTCCTTACGTCCTCTTCGTTCAGCAGATTTCCTCGAAGAATCTCCAACGAAGTTGTTGACGCCTCTTCATCTTTGACAATAATATATTCTTCCATCATCACAGCAAGGCGTAATGTGCAGAGGGAAGCAGAACGTACATATAGACCTCAAACGAGCGCGATGTGAACGTATCTGAGAAAAAGCCTGATCTTAGGCGACGCGGATCGAGGATCGAATAAACAAACACACCAGAGCTCAAACCAGCAAAGCAATTTACTCAAGACAGCACAGCATTTTTACAGTACAGTGTGGGTAAAAGGGGCAAGGGCAAGGACCACTGAGAATAAGGGATATGTCACAGCGCATATCATAAAACCGCTTCAAGGGTGGGTGGTTTACAACCGACGGCTCGCGAACACATGTGCCGTTTCCCAAAGCTTGAATTGCCAAGGCTTCTCGTAGCAAGAGTTTGTTTTTGGAGAACATATAGCCTGTTCAAAACAACAGTTTCACTCCAGATGGAATCACACATATGGTTTCGTGAGTGGGGCGGCATAGCAATTCCTATATGCTGCCCCATTCTGTCATTCAAAAACTGCGATGCTTGACTAATATGTACGAAACCATGCTTTAACGGGATACAACACATAACGTTTTTGACGCAATAGACTGATTTTTGCCACAACCCGCTTGGCGAGACGAAATCCATTGTAAATTAAAAGTCAGACGTTGTGTTTATCCAAACTTTTTATTCGATGGATCGCCTTACGCGTAAATCCACTCCTAATTATCATTATATTTATTATTATTGTTATTATCGTTATTACTCGATGGATTTCGTCCACCAGCTCGCCTGCCTTTACTTGCGTTTTTCCAATGCGCGAACGCTCGTCGCATTACAAACGTCTTGCTCAAACCAGTTCAATCTGCGCGCTTCGTTGTCAAGACAACGAAGCACAACACCTGACGAGCATGGGCGAAGCATGCGCTCCAGGTTTTGATGGGTCGCCAGCGGCGCAGCAGCCAATCAGGGCACGTATAGGCGCTTCATGCGTGCTGCTGGCTAGGTTACGGATATACGCGTCCCGGCTCCTGGGCATATGTCATCTTTTGGGTGGCGGCCCTTTACAGTGACGTTCGTAAATTTAACAGGTGTTGTGCTGTTTGTGGTGTCGCAATGGTGGGCGGGGCTTGGCGGGGCGCCCGCCCACTGCCCGGAGCGAGCCTTGGCGGGGCGGGGTGGCGATAGGGTTGTACTGAAAGCGTGAATGCAAATACCAGGTGCGTAGGGTGAGGATTGGCGAGTGGCGTAGCATCTGGTATGCCGCTGCCCTTCTAGTTTGCGGGTTGTTGCGCAACGCGCCGATCAACTGCTGATATCGTTACACTAGAAAAGGCATGGCAGGTCTTGGCCTTGGCATCCGGTGGCTTTATGGTATCAACTTTCTTGGCGCTGCACGGCTGCTCATAGAGCCTGCATATTTCCGTCTTCTGCTACGTATGTGGAAGGTGGCGGTTGTGTGGAGGGAGGCGGGAGGGGTCATGAAACTGCTCGTCGGTGCTCGGTAGTCGGTTACGCTGCACCGGGGAATGACCGGGATCCCATGATGGGAAGGAGGCATGTGCCAATAGAGGGTGCAGGGAAGAATTGTGACTTCGCCCCTGTTTTTCTGCGTGCGTTGAGACTTCCTCCTTTTTTTTTTTTTTCCCAGTCGTGAGCTTTCGATGTGCTGCTCTTTGAACTGGGGCTTTTAAACTGCACTGTTTGAACTGGGGGTGCATTGCAAATATGCAGCAGTGAAACTGCGGATTTTCAGGCAAACGCCTATTTTGTTTTCTCTCTCTCTCTCTTACTCTCTCTCTCTCTCTCTCGATATAGCGTCGTATCTCTACGATAGAAGCACTTTTGGTCATGGTTTGGGGCCGATTAGTGGGTTCTATAGTGCATATAAATGAATGTTTCGTACGTTACGGCATATGCGGAAAATACTCGCACAGTGCGTATTTTGGGATGTTTCCTTCTCCAATTGCCTTTGTGTGTGGGCGCGTGTGTGTGTGTATGTGTGCGTGTGTGTATGTCTTGCTGTATTTCCAGATGCACTGGTGTAAGCAGCATGGCGTCTGGGTCTGGTGGGCCGTACTCTGCTTCTTCGCTTTCTGTATACAGTTAGGAAAATTACCGCGTTCGCATTTCAATTTGCACTGCCGGCCTCAGTTGCTCTGTTGGTAACGTGTTCACTTGCTCAGCTCATGATCGCGGGTTCAATCCTGGCCGAGAATGGTAGCAATCTGGGAGCGATAAACATTGCTTCCAGCACCGGTGTGTTAAAGATTTCGTTTGCACGTCTAAAGTACCCCGGGTGGTCGAAATTATCAGTAGCCCCCTGCTGTACGTGCAGCATCTCTTTACACAAATGGGCTAACTTACCATGCGCGTAAATTTACTCCCAATTATATTATTATTCAATGTACACTGTGGTACGGTGCAAAAAGCACACGATCTCTGTGGTGCATGCCTTCTTTGTTGTATACCTTCACACCAAAAACGACGAAAAACAATACTTACATTAACAATTTTAACACATATTTTGAGGTGCATGATCAGCGCATATTTTCGTGCATAGTTGCATGCATACTTCTGCAGAGTTTTTAGTGCACATTTATGAGCACTTCTTTATTGGTTATCGATGGGTCGCTGTTCATGTAAGTAGTATAGAAATGTGTCCCATAGCCAAGAGTTTTCTCTAATCCAATTCCAATCCAATTCGAATCCAATTCTGAGCCATTATCCAGTTCTAATCTAACACAAGCCAAATCCAAAGCCATCGGATTGGCCGCCATTAGCTCCGCCGACTTCACGTTGATTGGCCCATGCTAAGCTACTGATCATTGATTGGTTGACTGTAGCTCCGCCCCTTTATGCTAATTACTCGGCTCTGCCCACTTCACGCTGATTGGTGCATGCGTATCGCTGAGCAAAGCTCCGCCCCTTTATGGTAATTAACTGGCTCTGCTGATTGGTCCATTCTAAGCCTACTGATCACTCTCCCAGACTTTCTAAGCCCTCTGATTGGCCGTCCCCAATTTAAGCCTACTGATTGGCTGCCACCACCGATTGCCCCGCTGAACATAGCCTTCGTTAGCGCCCGCCAGATGGCAGCGGCCCCGCTGCGGCTTTATCTCAGATGTTCAAACTTACCTATTTACTGGCTCCACCCACTTCATGCTGATTGGTCCATTCTAGGCCTACTGATTCAGACGTCTAAGCCAAAGCCTACTGATCACCCTCCCAGCGCTCTGATTGGCCGTCCCCAATGTAAGCCTACCGATTAGCCCTCGCTGGCCCGTTCTAAGCCCACTGGCACCAGATGGCGCAACTCTTTACTAACTCCGCCCACTTTACGCTGATTGGCCCATCACAACAAATGGTCCATTCTAAGCCTACCGATGGCTGGCCTTCATTGGTCCACGCTAAGCCTACTGAACGGTGATTGGCTTACCTGAATTTGTCGCTCCTAAGCCAGGCAGCAGCTTCAGACAAGACAAACGACAATTGTTGATTTCAACCTTTATTTGGTACAACAGCCTCCTAGTCCAGCTGTGGGTTGGTTCAGCTGCATCGGAGAGATCATTAGTCCCGGTCATCTCTTGCGCTCATTGGACACTCAGCTCCCTCGATAGACACCAACTGCTATCGGTTCATCTAACTGCAAGTGGTCTGCTCATTGGCCCATCTGACTACAAGCCTCTCATTGGTCACTTATGTCTAGAGCTCCCTAACAGGCTCCAACTGCAATTGGTCACTTCCACTCATCGCTAGACCCAACTGCTACTCCCTCTAATCTCTAGATGAGATAACAACAACAACTTTATTTTCGGTCTTGGAGAGTGGGGAGTTTCATCGCAACAGGCGATACTCTACCCCAGTGCTTGGTGGAATGGGGGGAATAAAATAACGAGCCCCTTTACAATAACGATCGAAGTCCGATGGTGTCCAGAAATGTCAGAAGAGCTTTGAGCGCAGAGCGTTGCTGGGCTGGATTGGGCCAGGGACCAAGCAATTTCGGTAGGGAGAAAGGGCCAGAGTCCAGGTGACGAAGAGACTCGGAGAGTGTGATTCGGGAAGGTTCGTAGTGAGGGCAATGAAGAAGAATGTGCTCCAGATCCTCAAGAGCACCACAGTGGCAACAGGTGGGAGAATCAATTTGTCTCAAGCGGTAACGCCACTGAGCTGTAAAGGCCACATCGAGGTGCATGCGGTGGATTAATGCAGCATACTGACGAGATGTGTTTCGTGGCATGCGGAAAGCGAGCATGGGATCAACTCTGTTCAACATAGCGGGGGGAAGAATGTCGGTTGTCCGTTGGCGGGAAGCCAGGGGTGTCACTAGACGTCGCAGAATTGAACGGCGGTCTCCTCTGAGCAGAACAATACGGGTCCGGTTCCGAGACGAGAGTGCTGCTTCTGCGGCGCTGTCGGCCTGCTCGTTCCCCACGACACCACAATGGGCTGGAACCCACTGGAGAACGAGCCTGTGGCCTGCGGCGTAGATAGTGTGGTAAGCCATTAACACGTCGGTGACCAGGGGTGCGGATGGGCCTCGTATGCCGGAAGTTTCAATTGCTTGAAGTGCAGATTTGGAGACTGTAAAGACTGCCCATTCCCGGGGTGGAAAATCAGCGATGTGTTGTAGAAAGAAAAGGATGGCATAGAGTTCCGCAGCTGTGGAGGAGGTTGGATGTGAAAGGCGTCTTCCGTGCACGACGCCTTCGGATGGAATGACGAAGGCTGAGGCGGACTTGTTGTTTCGGGATGCGCCATCAGTATATGCTGCCGTAAACGTAGAAAACTTCTCGTCTACCAGAGCATGAAAATGGGCTCGGAGGACTTGAGGGGGGACCTGATCTCTTCTTTGCAGAAGGTTTGGGAGGCGTACAAACGTGGGCGGTACCGGGAGAGACCAGGGGGCTTCCGGCGGTATAGTGTCCTTAGTTATGAAGCCAGTGAGAGTCTGGCGTGTCCTCTGCGCTACTCGGTAGAAGTCGCTTCCAGGGCGGTATCGAATTTTCCTTCGTTCTCTGAAGGACGCGCCCCCTCAAAAGAATCCTCTCGCGGCCTTGGCTCTCGTTCAGCGTGTAGACGAGAACACGCTTGCGACGGACTTCTGTGTGGTACTAACGACTCCGGCGGCTGCCTCGACCACGCCCCTACACCGCAGTTTTGTCCACAGTTTGACGGCTGAACTTCACCACGACTGGCCCCGTCCCCCGGAAGTTATGGACCGCGACTTCACACTAATCGAGCTAAAGGCAGCGTTGAAGCTTGTGAACGCCAGCTCGTCCCCTGGGCCCGATAAAATCACCTATGCCGCCCTACGAAACCTTGACGAGCGGTCACTCCAAGCTCTCCTTCATGTCTATAACACGTCTTGGCAACAAGGATCTTTACCACATACATGGAAGGAGGCATTGGTTGTTCCCATCCTGAAACCAGGCAAGCCCCCAAATGCCCTATCCTCCTTTCGCCCGGTGAGCCTGACAAGCTGTATGGGGAAACTGATGGAGAGAATGGTTCTGCATCGCCTCGACTGGTGGCTCGAAAAACGACGTGCGTTCCCTCACGAAATGGCTGGATTTCGTCGCCACCGAAGCTCCATGGATCCAGTTCTCGACCTAGTCTCTACAGTTCAACATGCTCGAGCCCATCGACGGATCGTCCGATCGGTCTTCCTCGACATCAAGCGCGCCTATGATACCGTCTCACACATTTGTGTGCTGCATGCCTTGCGCTCGTTTGGAGTATCCGGTCGGCTCTTCATCTCTAGATGAGATAATATAAGTTTAACTGTGGGATATTTAAACTTTTACCATAAGATAGATTTAGCCTGGGGCTGGTAGGCTCCAACTGCTATTGGCCCATGCCTCCATCCGCGGCTGCTCACTGGTTCACAATGAAACTTTTTCACATGCTCTGCCCTACACATACAAGAGATGGCGCCGCTTGTGATTACCCTCTTTGCAAAGATGGACAGCTGCCATTGCATTGGTGACTCATTTCTATCCAACTGGTCCATACTTCTAGAGAGCCAGCGTTAGAAGGCTGAACAGCTTACATACCACCGCCTCCCGCTGTTCACCCATAGACACAGTTGGAAATAAAATAAAAAACATTTTCAGGGTACACATCTCAAAACACGCTCTACACAAGTAAAGTTGGCTTCCCCCGGTTGCAAGCGTGCGTTAGGTGAAGCCCACCCCATCTGGCTGCTCACTGGTTCACAATGAAACTGGTTCATACTTCTAGAGAGCCAGCGTTAGAAGGTTGGACAGCTGACATGCCGCCGCCTCCTCCTGTTCACATAGCCACAGTTGCTAATGGAAAATAATAAAAAAAAACGTGTTTAGGGTACACATCTCAAAACACACTATACACGAGTAAAGTTGGCTTCACCTGGTTGCATGCGTGCGTTAGGTCAAGCCCACCCCTGAGAACAAGCTGATAGGATCGTTTAGGATGTGTGTGCTTTGCAGTTCAACCTAAAAATTGTTTCAATCAAGCAGAATGGCAAATGTTGCAATGGAGCGCGTTCATTCTTGAGAACGAATTTTGTGACACACAAAAAAAATGCTTCAATGTGTATCAAACAAAGTGCAAAAAACTCATCGTGATGCTAATCAGGGAAGCCAGCACGCGTTCGAAATAAGCAGGAAGAAGCTCATGATCGAGAAAACATCGATAGTTGATGATGTGCAGAAAAGCTGGCTTGAGAGAAAAACAACTTGAATGATCAATAAACCTATAGAGCTTGGGTCCGTTTTTATTTTAGACAGCGCGCATTCAACACACGAAATTAAATAAATCGAGCAGAATGGCAATAGCATGGTGGCGCTATGTGGTGAAGCTCAAGACGCACTGACGCTCCAACGCTTATTAAACAATGCTATGCAGTGAAGCTTCGCACGCACTCAAGCTTAAAAAAAGAAGACTCAACCCAAGCTGAGTATGAAGAAACACAATTTTACATTGCTCCCCTCAGAATATTCTATTCAAACAAAGCCAGCGTACATTTCACGCGACACACCCCCGCGTTCGCACGAGCACTACTGAACAGTAAGAAGCACCATTAGAAATATAAATTTAGGATGACCACACAAAAACGCACTCAATCTTAAAAAGCAGGCTCAACCCAAGCTGAGTATGAGGAAACACAATTTCAGATTGCTCTCCCAGAACATTCTGCCAGCGCACGCAACACACCTCGCACTCCTGGAAGCACCATTAGAAATATAAGCTCAGGACACAACGTCGATTTATGAACAACTTCATCTCGAAAAAAACAAAACAAAAAAAGATGTGCTCACCTTCGCAGATGGGCACATAGATTCACGAGCACCATGCAGCAATATCTGAAATACAAATTTCCGACGGCGCGTGGGCAGCTCACGCGACTTTAGCCTGCCCATGCAGTTTTAGACAGTGTGCGTTCAACATAAGAAATTATCTAAATCAAGCAGAATGATAGAGCATAGTGGCGCTATGTGATAAGGCTCTCACTGACGCCCCAACGCTTATTAAACAATGCTACGCGGTGAAGCTTCGCACGTACTCAATGTTAAAAAGAACACTCAACCCAAGCTGAGTATGAAGAAACACAATTGCTCTCCCAGAACATTATGTGCAAACATAGCCAGCGCACGCAACCTAACTCGCACATGTACCTTCGAAACAGAGCGCAACTGGAAGCACCATTAGAAACATAAATTTAGCATAATCGCACGGCGTCGCATTATGAACAAGTTCATCTCATAAAAAAAATATGGGCTCACCTTAAGAGCGTCACTGACTGGCACATGGATTCATAAACTAGTGGTACAGCAGGGCGCGAATTTCGGCCGCGTGGACAGTTCACGCGACTTTAGCCTGCCCATGCAGTTTTAGACAGTGTGCGTTCAACCTAAGAAATTATCTAAATCAAGCAGAATGATAGAGCACAGTGATGCTATGTGATAAGGCTCCAAAGCTTATTAAACCGAAATTGGTTGGTGCTATGCACGCCCGTACTCAACCCAAGCTGAGTATGACGGAACACAATTCCAGATTGCCTTCACAGAACATCCCGCGCAGTCGCGCCTCCGCGTTCCTTCTCTACTGGAAGCACCAATAGGATGGTCGCATTATGAACAAGTTCATCAAGAAAATGGGCTCACCTCATCACATCCGTATGGCGCACGTAGATTCTTGTCGCGCGACGCGGCACAGGAGGGCACTACTTCGGGCGCGTGGACAGCTCACACGATTTTAGCCTGCCTGCGCACACAGGCTCAACATGCGATGACATACCAAAATGTCGCGCGCACCTTCCAGGCACCCGTTACCGTGCCAGCCGCACAGAAAACTAGATAGCCGAAACACAGGCGCGTAATATACCTCTCCGGTTGGGGCCATCTGTTTTATATCAATGGTCGCTCGTTTCTGCAAGGTTGCAAGCCCGAGAAATTAGGTCACCTTGAAGATGTGTTCGAGCCATCTGTTTTATATCAAAACGGGCTTTATGGCCAAACTCTGCGGCGGACCCTAACGAAAAAAAATGTTGCGTCAAGGTGATGTAAATAGGCCTTCTCCGAGAAACTGGGTCACCTCGTAAATCATGTTTTCCGAGGCCGCGCGTATTAAAACCAGCGATCACACAACGCTATGCGACCACCTGCTCATTGCCGAAACAAGCTTTCTGTAACCAAAAACAAAGGATTCGCTTATGCAGTTTCCAAGAAGTTCAAAATGTCCTTCGCAGCTAACGGGCGCGCGCTCGGGCGTGATTGTGTAAACAAAATCGCACGACCCTCCAAGCGCGCATTTGAGTTCCGTCCGACGGTCGGCTGTAGGTCAAGCGCACGACCAGGCAAGTATGTCTCACTATATTGTCTTCAAGTTGAGGAGGTAACAGTTGTTCTCATTTTCAGTTCATTCGGTGTGCGTAGAAACTGAGAAGTCATGTCATCTAAGCCAGTATCATCGTCTAAGCGAGTATAGTTTGTGGAGAGGTTACCACGCTTTCTTAAAGCAATTTTATACCATATCCCAAACGTTCTACGCGATCAAACAAGTGAGAGCATTATGAAACGAAGAACACCGCTTCACACATCACGGCGCGTGCATGCCATAATATCATAGCTTGTTTCGGCTTGCTCAAACAAGTTCTGGCATTTAGTACTGTGCGTCGTGGTGAGGCCTGGGACACGTCGCGGTAAATGACGCGTATAATGGTGCCGATTTGTAGGAAACTCCGACATAAGAAAAGTGATGAGCATCGACTTGACAACCGCAAAAGTGCGAAGGCCCAGTGTGTCGTGTGAGATGGATCAGTTCGTATGCAAACGCATGCTGGCAGATTTACAACGTCTAAACAACTTTTTAAATGGACACGGAGAAGAGTGTGATTTTAGCGACATTTTGAGAGCTATTCCCATGCGGAGTACTCATAAAATAAGACAGTTTGTCAGATACAAGTTGGAACTGGCCTCACCACGACGCACAGTACTAAATGCCAGAACTTGTTTGAGCAAGCCGAAACAAGCTATGGTATTACGGCATGCACGCGCCGTGATGTGTGAAGCGGTGTTCTTCTTTTCATAATGCTCTCACTTGTTTGATCGCGCAGAACATTTGGGATATGGTATAAAATTGCTTTAAGAAAGCGTGGTAACCTCTCCACAAACTATACTCGCTTAGACGATGATACTGGCTTAGATGACATGACTTCTCAGTTTCTACACACACCGAATGAACTGAAAATGAGAACAACTGTTACCTCCTCAACTTGAAGACAATATAGTGAGACGTACTTGCCTGGTCGTGCGCTTGACCTACAGCCGACCGTCGGACGGAACTCAAATGCGCGCTTGGAGGGTCGTGCGATTTTGTTTACACAATCACGCCCGAGCGCGCGCCCGTTAGCTGCGAAGGCCATTTTGAACTTCTTGGAAACTGCATAAGCAAACCCTTTGTTTTTGGTTACAGAAAGCTTGTTTCGGCAATGAGCAGGTGGTCGCATAGCGTTGTGTGATCGCTGGTTTTAATACGCGCGGCCCAGTTTCTCGGAGAAGGCCTATTTACATCACCTTGACGCAACATTTTCTTTCCTTAGGGTCCGCCGCAGAGTTTGGCCATAAAGCCCGTTTTGATATAAAACAGATGGCTCGAACACATCTTCAAGGTGACCCAATTTCTCAGACTTGCAACCTTGCAGAAACGAGCGACCATTGATATAAAACAGATGGCCCCAACCGGAGAGGTATATTACGCGCCTGTGTTTCGGCTATCTAGTTTTCTGTGCGGCTGGCATGGTAACGGGTGCCTGGAAGGTGCGCGCGACATTTTGGTATGTCATCGCATGTTGAGCCTGTGTGCGCAGGCAGGCTAAAATCGTGTGAGCTGTCCACGCGCCCGAAGTAGTGCCCTCCTGTGCCGCGTCGCGCGACAAGAATCTACGTGCGCCATACGGATGTGATGAGGTGAGCCCATTTTCTTGATGAACTTGTTCATAATGCGACCATCCTAATATTGGTGCTTCCAGTAGAGAAGGAACGCGGAGGCGCGACTGCGCGGGATGTTCTGTGAAGGCAATCTGGAATTGTGTTCCGTCATACTCAGCTTGGGTTGAGTACGGGCGTGCATAGCACCAACCAATTTCGGTTTAATAAGCGTTGGAGCCTTATCACATAGCATCACTGTGCTCTATCATTCTGCTTGATTTAGATAATTTCTTATGTTGAACGCACACTGTCTAAAACTGCATGGGCAGGCTAAAGTCGCGTGAGCTGCCCACGCGCCGTCGGAAATTTGTATTTCAGATATTGCTGCATGGTGCTCGTGAATCTATGTGCCCGTCTGCTGAGCACATCTTTTTTTGTTTTTTTTCGAGATGAAGTTGTTCATAATGCGACGTTGTGTCCTGAGCTTATATTTCTAATGGTGCTTCCAGGAGTGCGAGGTGTGGTGCGTGCGCTGGCAGAATGTTCTGGGAGAGCAATCTGAAATTGTGTTTCTTCATACTCAGCTTGGGTTGAGTCTGCTTTTTAAGATTGAGTGCGTTTTGTGTGGTCATCCTAAATTTATATTTCTAATGGTGCTTCTTACTGTTCAGTAGTGCTCGTGCGAACGCGGGGGTGTGTCGCGTGAAATGTACGCTGGCTTTGTTTGAACAGAATAGTCTGAGGGGAGCAATGTAAAATTGTGTTTCTTCATACTCAGCTTGGGTTGAGTCTTCTTTTTTTAAGCTTGAGTGCGTGCGAAGCTTCACTGCATAGCATTGTTTAATAAGCATTGGAGCGTCAGTGCGTCTTGAGCTTCACCACATAGCGCCACCATGCTATTGTCATTCTGCTCGATTTATTTAATTTCGTGTGTTGAATGCGCGCTGTCTAAAATAAAAACGGACCCAAGCTCTATAGGGTTTATTGATCATTCAAGTTGTTTTTCTGTCAAGCCAGCTTCTCTGCACAGCATCAACTATCGATGTTTTCTCGATCATGTGCTTCTTCCTGCTTATTTCGAACGCGTGCTGGCTTCCCTGATTAGCATCACGATGAGTTTTTTGCACTTTGTTTAATACACATTTAAGCGTTTTTTTTTTTTGTTTCTTTTTTGTTGTGTCACAAAATTCGTTCTCAAGAATGAACGCGCTCCATTGCAACATTTGCCATTCTGCTTGATTGAAACAATTTTTAGGTTGAACTGCAAAGCACACACATCCTAAACGATCCTGTCAGCTTGTTCTCAGGGGTGGGCTTGACCTAACGCGCGCATGCAACCAGGTGAAGCCAACTTTACTCGTGTATAGTGTGTTTTGAGATGTGTACCCTAAACACATTTTCTTTTTTTTATTATTTCCCATTAGCAACTGTGGCTATGTGAACAGCGGGAGGCGGCGGCATGTCAGCTGTTCAGCCTTCTAACGCTTGCTCTCTAGAAGTATGGAACCGGTTAGATAGAAATGAGTCACCAATGCAATGGCAACTGTCCATCTTTGCAAAGAGGGTAATCACAAGCGGCGCCATTTCTTCTATGTATAGGGAACGTTCTTCGGCGCCGTCAGAGCACGTGAAAAAGTTTCATTGTGAACCAGTGAGCAGCCAGATGGGGTGGGCTTCACCTAACGCACGCATGCAACCGGGGGAAGCCAACTTTACTTGTGTAGAGCGTGTTTTGAGGTGTGTACCCTGAAAATGTTTTTTTTTTATTTCCAACTGTGTCTATGTGAACAGTGGGAGGCGGCGGTATGTAAGCTGTTCAGCCTTCTAACGCTTGCTCTCTAGAAGTATGAACCAGTTAGATAGAAATGAGCCACCAACGCAATGGCAGCTGTCCATCTTTGCAAAGAGGGTAATCACAAGCGGCGCCATCGCTTCTATGTATAGGGAACCTTCTTCGGCGCCGTCAGAGCACGTGAAAAAGTTTCATTGTGAACCAGTGAGCAGCCAGATGGGGTGGGCTTCACCTAACGCACGCATGCAACCGGGGGAAGCCAACTTTACTTGTGTAGAGCGTGTTTTGAGATGTGTACCCTGAAAATGTTTTTTTTATTTCCAACTGTGTCTATGTGAACAGCGGGAGGCGGCGGTATGTAAGCTGTTCAGCCTTCCAACGCTTGCTCTCTAGAAGTATGAACCAGTTAGATAGAAATGAGTCACCAACGCAATGGCAGCTGTCCATCTTTGCAAAGAGGGTAATCACAAGCGGCGCCATCACTTCTATGTATAGGGAACCTTCTTCGGCGCCGTCAGAGCACCTGAAAAAGTTTCATTGTGAACCAGTGAGCAGCCAGATGGGGTGGGCTTCACCTAACGCACGCATGCAACCGGGGGAAGCCAACTTTACTTGTGTAGCGCGTGTTTTGAGATGTGTACCCTGAAAATGTTTTTTTTTTATTTCCAACTGTGTCTATGTGAACAGCGGGAGGCGGCGGTATGTAAGCTGTTCAGCCTTCTAACGCTGGCTCTCTAGAAGTATGAACCAGTTGGATAGAAATGAGTCACCAATGCAATGGCAGCTGTCCATCTTTGCAAAGAGGGTAATCACAAGTGGCGCCATCTCTTGTATGTGTAGGGCAGAGCATGTGAAAAAGTTTCATTGTGAACCAGTGAGCAGCCGCGGATGGAGGCATGGGCCAATAGCAGTTGGAGCCTACCAGCCCCAGGCTAAATCTATCTTATGGTAAAAGTTTCAATATCCCACAGTTAAACTTATAATATCTCATCTAGAGATTAGAGGGAGTAGCAGTTGGGTCTAGCGATGAGTGAAAGTGGCCAATTGCAGTTGGAGCCTGTTAGGGAGCTCTAGACATAAGTGACCAATGAGAGGCTTGTAGTCAGATGGGCCAATGAGCAGACCACTTGCAGTTAGATGAACCGATAGCAGTTGGTGTCTATCGAGGAAGCTGAGTGACCAATGAGCGCAAGAGATGACCGGGACTAATGATCTCTCTGATGCAGCTGAACCATCCCACAGCTGGACCAGGAGGCTGTTGTACCAAATAAAGGTTGAAATCAGCAATTGTCGTGTGTCTTGTCTGAAGCTCCTGCATTGTGGTTTAGGAGCGACAGGCTAGCCAATCACTGTTCAGTAGGCTTAGCGTGGACCAATCAGCGCCTGACATCGGTAGGCTTCGGTGTGAAGGGACAATCAGTAGGCTTAGCGTGGTTCGGCTTAGAAGTCAGTAGGCTTAGAATGGACCAATCAGCATGAAGTAGGCAGAGCTGGTGAAGGGTTGCCCCATCTGGTGTCAGTGGGCTTAGAATGGGCCAGTGAGGGCCAATCGGTAGCAGCCAATTAGAGCGTTTAGAAAGTCTGGTAGAGTGATCAGTAGGCTTAAAATGGACCAATCAACGCGAAGTGGGTAGAGCCATTAAAGAGTTTCACCACGAGGTAAGTAGCATGGACCAATCAGGGCTAGCCACAGCAGAACCAAGCCGTGCCCTATGACGCAGCTGGACCAATAGCATAATTTCTATTAAATGTGTAGGGAGTGAGCAATGAGTGGCTTGCAGTTCAATGGATCAATAGGAGTGGGTGAGTGACCACTTGCTGTTAGATGGACCAATGGAAGTTTGAGCCTATGAGGGAGCTGTGACCAACTAGAACCAATAAGGAGCTGGGTGAGCGGCCACTTGCAGTCAGATGGACTAACGAGCAGACCACTTGCAGTTAGATGAACCAATAACAGTTGGAATCTACCGAGGGAGCTGAGTGAGCAATGAGCGCGAGAGATGACCGCATAGAATTATGGACCAATGATCTCTCTGATGCAGCTGAACCAACCCACAGCTGGACTAGGAGGCGGTTGTACCAAATAAAGGTTGAAATCAACAATTGTCGTGTGTCTTGTCTGAAGCTGCTGCCTGGCTTAGGAGCGACAAATTCAGGTAAGCCAATCACCGTTCAGTAGGCTTAGCGTGGACCAATGAGGGCCAGCCATCGGCAGGCTTAGAATGGACCATTCGTTGTGATGGGCCAATCAGCGTAAAGTGGGCGGAGCTAGTAAAGAGTTGCGCCATCTGGTGTCAGTGAGCTTAGAACGGGCCAGCGAGGGCTAATCGGTAGGCTTACATTGGGGACGGCCAATCAGAGCGCTGGGAGGGTGATCAGTAGGCTTTGGCTTAGACGTCTGAATCAGTAGGCCTAGAATGGACCAATCAGCATGAAGTGGGTGGAGCCAGTAAATAGGTAAGTTTGAACATCTGAGATAAAGCCGCAGCGGGGCCGCTGCCATCTGGCGGGCGGTAACAAAGGCTATGTTCAGCGTGCCAATCGGTGGCGGCAGCCAATCAGTAGGCTTAAATTGGGGATGGCCAATCAGAGGGCTTAGAAAGTCTGGGAGAGTGATCAGTAGGCTTAGAATGGACCAATCAGCAGAGCCAGTTAATTAGCATAAAGGGGCGGAGCTGTGCTCAGGGATACGCATGCACCAATCAGCGTGAAGTGGGCAGAGCCGAGTAATTAGCATAAAGGGGCGGAGCTACAGTCAACCAATCAATGATCAGTAGGCTTAGCACGGGCCATTCAGCGTGAACTGGGCGGAGCCAAGCCCACTAATTAGCATAAAGGGGCGGAGCTACAGTCAACCAATCAATGATCAGTAGGCTTAGCATGGGCCAATCAACGTGAAGTGGGCGGAGCTACTGGCGGCCAATCAGATGGCTTTAGATTTGGCTTGTGTTGGATTAGAGCTGGATTGTGTTGGATTAGAGCTGGATTGTGTTGGATTAGAACTGGATAATGGCTCAGAATTGGATTCGAATTGAATTAGAATTGGATTGGAATTGGATTAGAGAAAACTCTTGGCTATAGGACACATTTCTATACTACTCATGTATCACTGAACCTCCCAGCTGAATGTGTGAACACAGTGGCATCCTTTTGCAACAGGTAATGGAAAGGGGTCTTGTCACCTCAGCCAGTCCGATCCTCACATAACCTTGCTGCTGACCACACATACACAGTGCAAGAGAGTCCACGGACCCTAAAAAAGAAGATAGACATCACAGTTGAAGCACTGGACAACGTAAAGAAGAAGCTGAAACGCTCTGAAGAAAATGCCCGAAGACTAAAGAAAAAGATACTCACTGTGGAGCGTGTTATAGAAGATCTCGAGAATAAATCTCTCGTATCAAGTCAATGCACTGACATGCTTCGTGGCACCTTGTCTGATGTGCAGCTAGATTTAGTACTGCGCACCCTACAGAACAAAGCTGGAAAAGTAAGCAGAGAGCAGTATCCCCAGTCACTGCGTAGCTTTGCGCTCACTCTCCAGTTTTATTCAGCAAAGGCATACGAGTATGTTAGGAAGACATTTAACCTTTCGCTTCTACACCAGGCAACACTTAGGTCGTGGTGCAGCTCTATACACGGCGAACCAGGTTTCACACAGGAAGCCTTTGATGCACTCAAGGTTCTAGTCGGGGAACAACATCTGAGATATACGTGCAACAGAAGTTGTCGAAACGTGTTGTTTGTTCCCTGATGCTTGATTAAATGAGCATAAAGAAACTCATCCAGTTCGCAGGAGAATCGTTTCAAGGTTTTGTTAACCTCAATACCGGCCATGTTGATGATAGCCAGGAGCCAGCTACGCAGGCTCTTGTTTTCCTTGTAGTAGCCATGGACAGCAGTTGGAAAGTGCCGTGCGCGCATACTTCCTTATCAACAGTTTGAGTGGACAAGAGAAGGCAAATCTCTTAACTCTCTGTCTACGGAAACTACATGAAACTGGCATTCTAGTAGCAGCTGTCGTGAGTGATGGTTTGGGCTTGAATCTCACAATGCTTCGAGAGCTTGGTGCGGACATTCGGGCCCCCTCCCTCAGGCCGTGGTTTCCACACCCGTCAGATTCTTCTTGGAGGGTTCACATCATACTTGATGCCTGCCACATGCACAAGCTTGTGCGCAATGCCTTTGGGACCATGCAAGTCCTTCAAGATAGCAATGGAGGGCAGATAAAGTGGAGCTTCATTGTACGCCTTCAGGAGCTCCAAAAGACAGAAGGGTTGCGGGTAGGCAACAAACTCAGGGCTGCACACGTTGATTGGAGCAGCCAAAAGATGAAATTCAACTTGGCTGCCCAGACACTCAGTGCAAGCATTGCAGATGCGCTGGAATTCTGCGATCAAGACCTAAACATTGCAAGCTTTCAAGGGTGCGAAGCTACAGTGAACTTTCTCAGAAGGTTCGACCGTCTCTTCGACATCCTGAACTCTCGCAATCCTCTGGCAAAGAACTTCAAGGCACCAATCCGATATGCAACTCGCCACCTTTGGATGTCATTCTTTAATGACGTGGATGGTTATATAACCGCTCTAATAGATGGATTTGGGAAGCCAGTTCTAGAATCTGCAAGAAAAACAGGATTCCTTGGATTCCTGATCAACATGAGAAGCCTTCAAAGTCTCTGCACTTGCCCTCTCTGGCGAAAATCCACACTTGAAGTACATGCTTACCTACAAGCTTTCACAAGAACACCTTGAGCTTTTCTTCTGTGCACTAAGAGGCAGAGGTGGGTGAAGCAATAATCCTACTGCAGGACACTTCATGGCTGAATACAAAAGACTGCTTGTACACCACCAAATAGAGCCATCAGCAGGAGGCAACTGTACAGCTCAAGACAGCACACATATACTTACAGTGACAACTACAGCAGCATCAGAAGCCACCTCCCTTGATGAGCTATATATTCAAGCCTCTCGATATTTTGGCACCTCTACAAGTGAAGGTGGAGACCACGACTATGCAGAAGCACCAGACGTTGGACAACTCTCTGCCTTTGTTGAGGATGTCGTCAGGCACATTGCAGGGTATGTAGTGAAGTCAGTAACAAGGAAAATCTCCTCCGCTGACTGCATTGATGCCCTGACAGACAGTCCTTCAAGCAGTGCCCTACTCCACCGCAAATCACGTGGTGGGCTTGTCAAGCCATCCCAAAGCGTCGTTGCCATATGCAAGGTGACAGAAAAACTACACTCTCAGCCAAATCTATACCTTTAAAGGTTTAAATGGCTTGTCCTGTGGCGCATCCCCCAAAAGGGATAAAAATTATACCACCAGGTGAGGTATAATAATTTATCCCTCCAGCAAGGTATGAAAATTCAGACCTTGGGGTGCAAAGTATACACCATACATGAGGTATAACTTCAATACTTCAGGGTATAAATTTAATCCCAGGAACAGGGTATAGCAAAGGTATCAAAATGTAAACCCGTGGGTGGAAAATGAATACCATTCACAAGGCATAACTTAAATACCTCAAGGTGTAAACTAAATCCCAGGAACAGGGTATAGCAAAGGTATAACAAAGTAACCCTTGGGGAGTAAAATATGTACCATTGAGAGGTTCAAATTATATACCCCGAGGTATCTATTTAATCAAAAGAACAGGGTATAGTAACGGTATAGAAATCCACGCCTTTGGGTGCAGAATAAATACCGTTCAAAAGGTTTCTATCAGTAATTTGAAGGTATAAATTTAACCTAAGCAGCAAGGTACTACAAAGGTACAGAAATCTAGACCACTGGGTGGAGAACAGTATCTTTCTGTGCACCAAAAGCACACAAGGAATAAAGTGCGTCATGTCTGTACCTAAAATAACTTCAAAGACAATGCGAAGTTTTGTGAACCAAACGCAAAAATGTTTATTTACAGTAGCACATAAATAAATTTACAAAATCAATGCACTTCTCTCGAGCCTTTGTCTCTTTGAGCTTTAAAATTGCCCTTTCAATGATGTTTATATCGATGAGCTTGATTATGGGGCAGAGAGGCAGCTCTTGTTCCTGAAAAGACTTTTTTTTTAATAATACCTACATGCAAAGCAAGCGTATTTTGTTCTCACCTCTATGATAAGTGACGAAGACTACTCATTACATCTCCGTGAAATTAATTTCAGGTCAAGGACGGACAGGTCACCTGAAATAGCACATATTGAATATTTAGTGTCCCCAAAATGAGAAAAGGCAAAAAAGAAAAACTTACCGTCGCTATCTGCAATGAGGAGTAGTTCAGCCGCCGTGCCATTTTCCTGTACGATCATCTAAAGATCTTCAAATCCCTGCTGCGCTTGTGCGACGAGTTCTGGTTGGACGGAACAATATTCTGAACTCAAGCAGCAGCTATACACAAAAACATCAGAAGCCGTCAGTTTCGTCAAACGGAAACAAGAACGACAAGAAATAAGTAATGATGTAGTTAAAGGGCAGCTTATGATAAACTACATCAAAATACGTGCATACATAGTCGTATTTATCAAAACGAACACAACTATCTATCTTTTACTTGGAATTTGGCGGTTTCAAATTGTATCCTGCATTTTCTCGCACAGAACGTCGCTGCCAATATTCCGCCAACGAAATCCGATATATATCGATATATCATCTTCTAATCCATCCGCATATACGCTAAATGCAAACAGTAAACGCAAAACAGGCTGGTATGTCATATAACGAACGTAAACGCAACAAATTACATACGCACGAAGGAAGAAGGTACAGGCGACAGGATTGCGTTCGCGTGTCTTCTCGCAAGGCGCAATCTTGTCGTCTATTCCTTGGTGCGTGTGAGTCACTTGCTGCGTTTATGTTTGAAATTACTCTAACACACTCTAAAACACTCTTACATGTGGGTCGATTAAACGATAATTGGGGCGAAAGAAATAGAAGGTCGACGAGAACGGCAAAAGAATTTATGTCAGGTTCGTCTAGTACTGCACAAACACATCAGCACATCATCCCTTTGTGTGCACAGACTCCGGCCTCTACATTATGAAGTTTATCCACCAGTAAGCCTGCACCTACGCCATTTTGTCATATCACAACTGTTACACAAACTATCAATACTGTTAACCTAGAGGCGTTCAGCTCTCCTTAACCAAAATAAATAAGGCAAGTTCTCTTACCAAGATGTTGCAAGCATTGCAGTCTAGAGAAGTCAACAAACTTTCGATGAGGTTTCCATGCGTTGGCGCTTGGAGGGGAAGAATCACCATGCAAAACATCCGCATAACTTGGCTGTATGCTTGACCTGCACAGGCTGCACTGGAGCTCGCTCGTGGAAGGCCAGCTCTGGCAGACTCTAGCACGAATACCCCATTGATAACAAGAAGTCCCCTGAGAAGCGAGGCCCATTCTCCTCTCTTACTTTTCTGGGTCGGTAGACAGCAGAACAGTTAAGAGGGCATACCAGCTCTCCGTCCCAATGTATTTCCTATAGAACAGTTTTTGTGCTTTCTCTCGGTAACCGCCGCGCAGATTTTGACGCGGGTGCTTTCATCATAAAGAGGAAGACGAGATGAAATTAGTTACGCTACAGGATTTCTCATATATGTCGTATGTATTTTAAGGCGACGTCACGAATGCGAAAAAAATACACAATTTTTCTCCTCCCTCTTTGAACAGGTTTTATTAAACTTCTATAGCCATTTCGAAAAAAAACTTTCCATTTACTTTCTCTGGAATTATTTCAGGAATCGATAGACATCAAATTTATATGTCTACCACTTTCCGTTTTTATAAAAAAGCATGAAAAATGAGTACGGATAAATACCGTCTCAAAGCCCCGTAAACCGCGTCATTCTGTGTCGCCCTCTAGCCGTAGCACAGGAAAAACCGCCCGGAACATTTTGACCGTATCCATCCGCCGACCATGCGGCGCGCACACGCACTGTAGTGCTCCCTCTCTCCTCTTTACTTTCATGGACAGCGGACTTAGAGCATGGCCTTGAAGACCAGAACAAAAGCTTACTTAGCTGCTCGTAAAGGGATTATCGTCAGCCAGCATTGTCGCGGGAGGGGGGACGTTGGGTAGACGAGCCAGCGTTGTCGCGGCCAGTGTAAGAGACCACCGAGACCAATAAACCTCTTCTTTTTTCGGTGCGCTTATAGAGAAGTGAGATGGGTTTATTAGCTTGACATGAAACGTCAATTTGCTCGATTTTGCCGTTTCGGGTTTGTGCTTACTCAGTCAACTGTCTCATAAGGCTAACGAGAATCTTTCGTATTTACGGTTAGTGGAAGGCCGACTTCACAAACATTCCAGTAACGTTCAACAGGACTGCCCTGTAATGTTCGTAATGTTGAAACCACGACCTACTTAATAAGAGAGCGACCAGGTCACTTTCCCAAATCCCTATGGAGCGGCTGTCCGCGGAATCTCCTCGCAATTTCCTCCTCTCACAGGTGAAACGCCCGCTTGGCGCGCTGCCCACATTCCCTAAAACAGGGGGACTCCGCATTGGGACATGTGACGAGATGGTGTTCGTATTGACTCGTGTACATCTTTTCGACGTCCATATTGATTTGTAGTGTACAACATCGACTCCTGCGCTCGTTTTGTCGGGGTATACTTTACATGGACGCCGTTTATTTTGTTTTCTCGTGCGATGACATATTGGTACACAGTACAAGGTACTTCATTTGATACCACGCCGTCCTTGAAAAGCAAGTTCCCCCATACCTGGGAGAACTTGGGAGGTACCCGGGTTCGAGTCCCGGAGCTGTATGTGCAGTGTGGATTTTTTCGTGGGTTTTCATCAGACACTTTTAGACATATCTCCGCACAATTCCCTTGAAGTTGCCCCAGGACGCGTTTTCCCCCAGGGCTTTAGTCGTGCCGTTGCCCACATCTGTGAGGCAGATAACAGTGAGCCCTTTCACCACCCCCATATCGCTGTAAAAAAGCAATCAACTCATTGGCGATCCAGCAGTGGAGACAATCATGCTCTGGCACGTGGAAGTGCGCGCAGGGACTGAAACCGGGGCGAAACCGAAGACGACTTGGAACCCAAATTTCTTTCATATCCACATCTGCAATCCACCATTCGCAACTAACCAAAGCCGCAACCTGAACCGAATTATGTGATTTCGGTTACCGGTTCATAAGAATATGTTCACGCGTGAACGCGATCAGCTTGGGATGCGATATATATTTCTTTACAACTCTGATTAGTGGCGTTGAACGTGCTTCTGCGACATCCACGCAGCCAGCAGATACATCCTACAGAAAACCGAAAAAGTACCGGTTCAACTGCTTGGTTACCGGTAACCACAAGCATTAAAACGGCGAGCCTCCTACCTGTAACCGCTTTCAGAGTTCTGACACTGAACCGTAACCAAACCGATATCCGCTTCGGTTCCAGTCCTTCAGTGATAGACTAAGTCCCGGTTTCACCGTCACCAATTAGCATTTGAACCGAGAACGACGGTGTCTTAACTTGAATTTAACGCTTAACTATGCTACACTAAAGGAAGTTACTGTCACTGGAATATTCATCAGATCACGCAACGCTGGATCTTAGTCCAAAGTTAACCACTGTTGGTAAAAAAGGGCCATAGGTTAAGAGCAGTTCCTGCTGCTCTTCCTGTGGCGATACACTCCTGTATGCCGTTATTTATATTTAAGATTAATTTAAAGTTGGTGCCATCACGCACTGAACAAGTGCGTCTGTATGTACACACTCGGTACTTCCAAAGTGAATTGTTGTAGGAAATCTCTTCTACATGCTCAAAAAGAAAAGGAAGAAATGTTAGTAATATGTTAAGGGGCAAAGTAAAAGTGACCGCAGCTGAGTTGCAAAGGTTTTGGAGAAATATCTCAGATGGATGACAGCACACTTTTTCGCTTTTCACGCGAGGAAGCATCTTGCCTTGCAAAAAGGCACTACAGAATAAACCATGCTCATGAGAACTGAGGTCTTCGTGGCGGTTTGGTGCGTAAAGATTACGATATGTTTGGCAAAAAAAAAAAGAGAGAAGGCACAAATATCTGACGCGGATGCGAAGAAGTCCGTAGAAAGCTACCGCATAAGCACTACAACCCCCATTGAAGTAGGGAATGTCGGCAGCGCCACCAATGCTCCTGCGGCAAACATGTAAAACAAAAAAGCCGGCGCTGGAAGGGGGGGCAAGTGAACTGGTCGTTCTCTTATTAAGTAGGTCGTGGTCGAAACAGCCAGCAAGCGGATTACACACAGATAAATGTTTCTTAGGATAACGGTACTCAGAAGTGCAGCTTTATTTGTTGTTTCTCTTTCTTTCTTTTATTGATCGATTTATTTTTATTTTTATCTTTATTTTCTTTTTTTCATGAACGCTCAACGTGAACCAATAAGAAAAATCGATCAAGCGGCCGCTGCACAATTATTTCTGCCCACGCAATGAGCAACAGTCTTTTCCGGAACCCAAATTCACGTTCGCGTAGCAAGGAAAACCAACGACAGCGACGGGGGAGGGGGATATATTTATTAGACGAAAAGGGAAAAAAACGGGCTAAAGGTCAGCCAAACGGGACGTCGGCTTGCTATTCCAAAAATACATAAATAAATAAATAAATAAAATTAAGAAATAGGAGATAAATGAAACTGACGCGACGGAACAGCACGTTAGTTAGTTGATTATTAGGTTAGTAAAAGTTCGGTGTTTGCATTTTCATGTTCAGGTTAGTCTAAGTGGGCTTTGGCAGTTTCCGCGCAGAAACAGCCAGATAACATTTATTTACAGTAGTTTATTTTGCAACGGGGACTTCGATCACGTTATTTTGAGATACGGCCAATTTTTTGAGACCGGTTCCCTGGATTTTCCATCTTTCGACAATCCTTGCTAGTTGCACGTTGGATGACCTGTACCCGTCTGGCTTTGCACGGCGCACAAAGGGAGGCCTTCTAAGGCAGATAAGGAAAAGCTCCGGGTTACTGGGGATTCTCCGCTGAACTAGTGTCTACGCTGAACGAAAGGTCTGGTGTAATGTGAAGTACCCTGTGAAAACCAAGGAGTGTCTAAAAATATAGTACTGAAGTTTCCGGGTAATAATCAGAGCGTTATGAGACGGAAATCGTGCTCCGAGACCTCGTCGCGCGTCAAGTTCCTTTCATTTTATCTTGTACATTTATACATAAAGATGGAGTTCAAGGAGTTATTCCGAAATCCTAAGCTGTTTGGAGAAGGCGCTTGATCGAAGACCGCTTGGTCGCAAGCCGTTCGGTCGAAAGCCGGTTGATCGACGCCGTCTGTTCGAAAGGCGTTTTTTTGAAGGGAGTTCGAAGCTCGCAGCGTGTCCTTAGCACCTCTTTTTCTGTAACTTTTGATTCGAACATACGGAGCATGAGGCAATCAGTGTCTTCTCCTTTTTTGTTTGTTTCTTGCTTTTTTTTTTGCAGCTAAAGAGTGAAGACCACTGGTCATTTGCAGAAAGGTTTTATTGGTCATTCACGAACAGCATAGCCTTCTGGCTTTTTACTCTCTCCCACCCGAAAGGAAATAAAATTGAATAAAATTGAATTGAATTGAACAGAACAATGCGGAAGTATCCCGCGTAGCTGTAGGACACATACCGAAGAAAATGTCTTCAAGTTGGGAGCAGCCAATAGTCTGTGCTTCTTCTGGGCACCCTTTTCATTGCTGGGATCCGAAATGGGATAGTGATATGTGCACGAAAGGCACTCGAAGTATAAATGCTAAGAAGGAAATGTACTTTTTTGTATGTTCGTATGTATCGTATGTATCGTATCGTTTTTGTTATGTTTGTACTCTTTTGTATGTACTGTTTTGTAACTGTACTTTTTTGCCACACTCAAACAAGAACCTGTTATGTTGTCAGGTGACCATAGTTATTATTTTTTGTCGAATCGTTCCTCTTGGCGTTCAGGAAAAAAAAAGAATGTGTTGGGAATATCGCGACTCCCGCTGCAACGCCTTGCCGCTCAACCTTCCCATATCTTTTTTGGTTGGTTTCCGTGTGTCGACCCCAAGCCTTTATCGCCCTTCACCTCCTTTGTACGGTTTTGCAAACTCGTACACCAGAAGAAAGGGAGTCCCCTGTCACTGGGGTTGTCGACTGACATCATTTTTCTGAGCGGGTATAAGGTGAAAAAAAAAGAAGGGAGAACATGGAGGAAAGGAGCCTTTCAAATATGTTACTGAAGTTTTCGGGTAATAATAAGAAGTCTGTTCTACGACGGAATTTTTTAAAAGTCTTTTGCACAAACGCCTTGTAAATGAATTCAGATATTTGATAATGCTTACTTACCAGAAATATACATATCAAAATGTCATTTTTGCATGAAAAATAGAGTTATTATCAAGGTAAATTGCATGTTGTAAAAACATTTTTGGGAACCCTCATATAGGACCCCGGTTAGCGAATGCTGCCCTGTTGTGCATTTCTCACACACAAAATATGGACTTTGTCGCAGGCAATGCTATGTACCTCGTATCTTCAATGAGCTCCCCTTCGACAGTTTTTCTTTGGAATCGAAGTACAAACTAAAAAAAAGCGCTACGGCAACTTTATCATAGGATGTAGTACCTTTATATGTTCATGTACTGTCAAACTGTATGCCGCTGACTGCTTCAGGCCCAGTGCCACAAGCTTTTCTCCTTAGACGGGCCTGTTTTATTATATTTGTAGTTTGCTTTCTTGAGTAAAATTATTATTATTATTATTTATTATTATTATTATTATTATGTAGCGAGTGCAGAAAAAAAAAGGAATACCGTTTCGAGCAGATTTTCCAGACTGGCATTGTAAGCGCTGTGTGTAGGCAATGTTTGTAGCCTAATTTACAGCCGCTGGTAGATCCAATTGTTTCCAGTCCGAGATACCGGCATCCGTACTATCCGATCACACTTGTACGTCGGCATACAGTAAGTATGCACTAGGAAAACAATACGAAGAGCAACTAAAAATTCCATAATCAGTCAGTACAGGCGGTAGTGACTTGTGAAAACAATAATTGTAGCATGAATATATAAGAACAAAAAAATAAAAATAAAGTACTCATGTAGCAATAGGAGACAAGCAAAAAGATGTGAATGTCTCGAATCGAACTGCGGACCTTTCGTGGCAAAGTCCGACACTTTACCACTCGACAAACAGCGCAGAGGGCGCGGGCCGCCTTAAACTCGCGAGGTCAACCATGCTCAATGGGGATTATTTCGTGAGTCGGAGGCGAACGGCGTGATAAGGACGGCGAGCGTGGCGCCATCTAAAATCGGGAAAATCGTGAATCGGAGTTGCTCCCCGACTGGTATGGCCAGTACCAGAGGCACTGGTATCTCTTTTCGTCTTTTTTTGGTATCTGCACTGGTATCTCTTTTGAATCGGAGTTGCTCCCCGACTGGTATGGCCTCTTAAGAGGCCATACCAGGGCCTCCCTTTGTGCGCCGTGCAAAGACAGACGGGTACAGGTTTTGGGTCATCCACGTGCAACTAGCAAGGATTGTCGAAAGATGGAAAATCCAGGGAACCGGTCTCGAAAAATTGGCTATATCTCAAAATAACGTGATCGTAGTCCCCGTTGAAAAAGAAACTACTGTAAATAAATGTTATCTGGCTGTTTCTGCGCGGAAACTGCCAAAGCCCATTTAGACTAACCTGAACATGAAAATGCAGTCCGTTTCATTTATCTCCTATTTCTTAATTTTATTTATTTATTTATTTATGTATTTTTGAAATAGCAAGCCGACGTCCCGTTTCGCTGACCTTTAGCCCGTTTTTTTTTCTTTTTCGTCTAATAAATATATCCCCCGTCACTGTCGTTGGTTGTCGTTGGTTTTCCTTGCTACGCGAACGTGAATTTGGGTTCCGGAAAAGACTGTTGCTCATTGCGTCGGCGGAAATAATTGTGCAGCGGCCGCTTGATCGATTTTTCTTATTGGTTCACGTGGAGCGTTCATGAAAAAAGAAAATAATAAAGATAAAATAAAAATAAATCGATCAATAAGAGAAAGAAAGAGAAACAACAAATAAAGCTGCAGTTCTAAGTACCGTTATCCTAAGAAACATTTATCTGTGTGTAATTCGCTTGCTGGCTGTTTCAACATTACGAACATTACAGGGCACTCCTGTTGAACGTGAGAGAACTGATGTTCTGAGGCTGGAACAACATAGAAGGGACAATCACATACAAGGCCTCAAGTTGCCTAAGAAATTAACGATGAAAGGTGAGAGTCACTGAATCACTCGGTAATCCAGAAGATGTGGGTTCGAGTCCTACAGCTGGCTAACCTTTTCAGTGACTTTCATCTTTAATCGTTAATTTCACTGTTGAACGTTACTGAAATGTTTGTGAAGTCGGCCTTCCACTAACCGTAAATACGAAAGATTCTCGTTAGCCTTATGAGACAGTTGACTGAGTAAGCACAAACCCGAAACAGTAAAATCGAGCAAATTGACGTTTCATGTCAAGCTAATAAACTCATCTCACTTCTCTATAAGCGCACCGAAAAAAGAAGAGGTTTATTGGTCTCGGTGGTCTCTTACACTGGCCGCGACAACGTTGGCTCGTCTACCCAACGTCCCCCCCCCCCCCGCGACAATGCTGGCTGACGATAATCCCTTTACGAGCAGCTAAATAAGCTTTTGTTCTGGTCTCCAAGGCCATGCTCTAAGTCCGCTGTCCATGAAAGTAAAGAGGAGAGAGGGAGCACTACAGTGCGCGTGCGCGCTCGGCGGATGGATACGGTCAAAATGTTCCGCGCGGTTTTTCCTGTGCTACGGCTAGAGGGCGACACAGAATGACGCGGTTTACGGGGCTTTGAGACGGTATTTATCCGTACTCACTTTTCATGCTTTTTTATAAAAACGGAAAGTGGTAGACATATAAATTTGATGTCTATCGATTCCTGAAATAATTCCAGAGAAAGTAAATGGAAAGTTTTTTTTCGAAATGGCTATAGAAGTTTAATAAAACCTGTTCAAAGAGGGAGGAGAAAAATTGTGTATTTCTTTCGCATTCGTGACGTCGCCGTAAAATACATACGACATATATGAGAAATCCTGTAGCGTAACTAATTTCATCTCGTCTTCCTCTTTATGATGAAAGCACCCACGTCAAAATCTGCGCAGCGGTTACCGAGAGAAAGCATAAAAACTGTTCCATAGGAAATACATTGGGACGGAGAGCTGGTATGCCCTCTTAACTGTTCTGCTGTCTACCGACCCAGAAAAGTAAGAGAGGAGAATGGGCCTCGCTTCTCAGGGGACTTCTTGTTATCAGTGGGGTATTCGTGCCAGAGTCTGCCAGAGCTGGCCTTCCACGAGCGAGCTCCTGTGCAGCCTGTGCAGGTCAAGCATACGGCCAAGTTATGCGGATGTTTCGCATGGTGATTCTTCCCCTCCAAGCGCCAACGCATGGAAACCTCATCGAAAGTTTGTTGACTTCTCTAGACTGCAATGCTTGCAACATCTTGGTAAGAGAACTTGCCTTATTTATTTTTGGTTAAGGAGAGTTGAACGCCTCTAGGTTAACAGTATTGATAGTTTGTGTAACAGCTGTGATATGACAAAATGGCGTAGGTGCAGGCTTACTGGTGGATAAACTTCATAATGTAGAGGCCGGAGTCTGTGCACACAAAGGGATGATGTGCTGATGTGTTTGTGCAGTACTACACGAACCTGACATAAATTATTTTGCCGTTCTCGTCGACCTTCTATTTCTTTCGCCCGTCGTAGCCGTTATTGTGTGTGGGCAGCGGGAGATCTCGTATCCGACTTCGGGTCGTGTTTGTGACGTTCTGTGCCCCGTGTGTGCCCTTCGTCGCCCCCTGTCTCGGGGTTTTGCCATTATGATCCTCCCAGGAAATGTTTCAATGTTGCAAGGTTGACGTTAAGAGAGGCCATCATGTTGTTCACCTTTAAAACGCGATGCTTGTTTGCCCTTCTGACATTTATATAAATTAAATAATACGCCAAGACTCAAAACCCCGTGTGGCATGCTTTTCATACATCCGCCCTTCTTTCTCCAACATGCATAGAACACAGAGGAAAAGGTAATAAAGCCAAATGACCGCTCAGTAATAGTACCCGCAATCTCTTTCGATACGACTGATACCAACACGCGTATAGCTCTGAAGCTGGGAGTATAATGTCGAGGACAGCGAAAAAACAAAAACACACACACACACGAATGGAGTGCTACTGGAAATTCAAAATGAGCCACACTAGGGTTCATTTTCAAATTACCTCTCTTTATTTCATTTTTTTTCATTTGTTACCATTATCCCCTTAATTCACAACAACTACATGAATGACGATGGGATGAGGTGATTCACGGCAACAAGTGCGGTAATTAAAAAAAGTACTGCCCATTATTTATTTCTTGCATTATTATCCATAGACACCTCTGGGGTTGCTGTCATTTGGGGTATCCAAAAAAGAAAAAGAAAAGAAAACAATCATAGATAGGCCAGTATTTCTTGCAGCCGACCACAGCAAGCAATTCCCCCCCATCATCACCACCCTCAGTTCATAACAACAAATGCCACACGGTAACGAGTAGGGAGATTGCCCATAAGAGAAATATATCAAAGCCGAGGATAATTCAGGTTGATTCCAGTTTTTTAAGTTTGATTTTAGATTAAGATGATGTGTACAAGTACATAGAAGGCTGTGCTATTGGAACAATGATATTTTACGTTAGCGTATAGGTAATATGGATAGTAATAAACGAAAGCAGAATCATATGAAATAGTGTTGCACATAAAAGCGAAAGGAGAAATGAAACATGAAATTCACGAGTGCTCTCCTACACGCGAACTGCAAATTCCTGAATATGTAAATGCGCACTTTTTCTCTTTCTTACTTTTATTTTTCCGTTATGTTTCCGGCAATCATAATTTTACGTGCCATAAAGTTTGTCACCAACGCTGTTTATCTTTCAGATGGACAAACGCGTTTAACGATATGTTTGTAACGTTAACGTACTCGTGACCAGTGACTTTGCTCAGAATCGTGCACCCTTTGTTATCTCAACGTCAAGTTAGGTTAGGCCAGGTAAGTTTTTGCTAGGTTAGGTTACGGTAGGCCAGTGTAGGTTGCTAGTAATTATCCCCCTTTGGTGTTTCTGTGGTGAACAATTGTACGAGTGGTCGGAAGGGACAGTACCACAACAAGTATGACGCGAAAATAAACTACTGTAAATAAATGTTATATGACTGTAAAATGCCCAGTTGCGCGCGTGAAACTAATACCCCTGTTACACGACAACCCGAATGACATTCCCATCGAATGACAGTCGCACCGAATGTCATTCGTTTGTCTTACATCGAGCTACACGAAGAAACATAATGTGATTCGCAAATGATGCCAGTGTCGATAATTAAGACACCAGGGCCGAGCATCTGAAGCATTATACAGGCACATTAGTTAATTTTTTGTTTCTTTTGCTCGAAATTAGCGAAACATTAGATGATTACACAGAATCATCCGTTTTTAAAAGACATTTAATTGGCTAAGTACCACAAGCAAAGAAAACTAAGGGGCCTATCTGCACCGCACTTGGCAATGTGGCGATTGGGATCCAGGGCAGTTTTCCGAAAAACAGTGTTTAGCCTTTCTTCCTTTTTTATGTGCTTTCTACCTGTCCTAAATTTACTAATTTTAATACATCTGAAGGTCTTCACGATAACGGTTCCGAAGGCGCTTGCCAATAATGATAAGCCTTTGGGCCAGTTTCTTCGAAGCGAAGGGGAATCACATTGCTAGGCTTGAATTTGATAACTTCGTTTGTCGTGTCATTTTCGTAGAGTTCATCCAATGTACTTAAATTCGCTATTTTTATGTGTCGGGTAGCGAAACGTCCGTGTTCCGAAAGGTCCGTGTACCGAGAGGTCCGTGTACCGAAAGGTCCGTACCGAAAGGTCCTGTACCGAAATGTCCTGTACCGAAAGGTCCGTATCCCATTTAATATTTCCTATGATACAAGCTTTCGCCCAGAGCCCTTCTTGAGAATAAAGACTAGTGGGACGGGGAAAAGCGGGAACAAAAAGGTAAATGGTCGAAGAATGTTCCAAGCGCTCAGTGTATTTGGGTCAGGTAGCTATGGAGGTTGAGTTCGAAAACTGGTTAAGTGTATATGCCTGTCTGTCTTGCATGGGAAGCCCTTCAGTTTTGGGAAACAATGCTGACCAGTGGTTGTTAGTGGAATTTTGCGATTTGGAATGATTCCTGATTTTCGTCTTTTGTTGCTATCCGTAAAGTTTGACTTATGATGACAATTTTATGCGTGTCGTAAAATCATGTTCCAGCAGTACAAATTTGCAGTACGAACATGTGTGGAAGCCTGAAGTTTCTTTGAAGGCTGTAAATTACTTATAGTATTATTTTCTCTATCATTCTACACATCCCATGCATACTGTGCAAAGTCAACAAATGCACTTAGAACATTTATTCTGTGTCTGTGAAACTACGAAGGGGTTTACGCCGAAACATTCAAAAATCCAGTCCTAAAAATACACCCGTGAAAAATCCGCGCCGCAAATAAACGCTGCGAAAATAAATCGTAGTTAGGCTTAAAGAGGGAATGTCCCGAATGCTAATTTGAAGCGATACATATGTTGTTTACCATGCAACGCACAATTCGAACGTTTTTAATGACATTTCTAGCGTTATTATTGCTGTGTCATCTAAGAGGAGCTGGAAAAATTTAACTATACAGCTTCACATTGCAGAAGACGACGCGCGTATGAATACAGGAATAACAATGAATTCGCAAGCATAAGCATAACGGCCGCTAAAATGTGACTTTTATTCGCTAAAAGGACATACATTTTATAGTGCACTGGAAATAAATATCTCGTTTTATGTAGGGAAATTCCAACAACAACTCATAGTGTTTGGACATCGTTGTTCACAACAACACTTCTATGACAACACTGTCGCATTTTGTATTAAAACGGCGCAGATGGCAAACCAACTCAAATTTGCGAATATAGCCGCTAATGCACGAAGACGCATGATATATTCCACTTATAACTTGCATCCGCCACATGGCGTCACTGGAGCACGTCACTAAATCATAGTATGCTTGTGTTTTATCGACGCAAAGCTACAGAACAGCGCAAGCGGCCACCTTAGGCAACCAAACACAAGTTATACCATTATAATGCAGTATACCTTCCCTGGCGGAGCAGGTTGCCAACGAGGTCTCGCGGTATGCAGAGGTATAAAAAAATAACCCTGAAGGTATAAACGTGGAACATAATACTGCTTTTATGCCTACTGACAGCGCGCAAGGTATATCGTTGCAACATGACACTTATTTATACCATTTGAAAGGTATAAATATAGCCCTTACGGTCTAAACGACGTGACAAGACCCGCCTTTGCTTTTCAGCACCTTTTTGGCTGACAGTGTAGTTCGACGGCTGCTCCACATTTCGGAGGAAAATTTGCCGTCTAGCATTCAGATCGGGCAGCTTCTCACAAGAGCTGTTTGACAGGACATCTTGTCCACATCTCTGAGACACGACGTTTTCCCTACCCTCTACCAGCACATGTTCGAGTGCACTCCAGAAGAGAACCATGTCATTGGCCTCATGAAGCTTATAGCTAACTGCTATGGCAAGATTCGACTTCACCATCTTGCAAAGGAGCACACAGAAAAAGTGAATGACAGACCACGACTACGAAAGAAGCTCTCAAGAACCATAGTATTCAACAATCAATGACAATGACTAATGGCCGTAGAAGTCGTGTGTTGCAATTTTAATTTATAAATTTTTCATTTCATGTTCGCAGTGATGTTACTGTGCAATTTTATCCAATTTTACTCAGTATCACTTTAAACAAGCTTTTGTGAGGTAGGGTGGAAGTAAACTGCGGCATTAACCTCGCAAGTGCAACTCTTGCAGCACTTGTTACGTCATGCGCTCTCCGTGCACAGCGCTTCGAATTTCTGTAACGAACTGCGCCGACAGCTGAACAACTGCAACACACTCGTAGGACACAATACGAGTGCCAATGGATTATGAAAACGGCCAAACGAGAACCATATACAGCGCCTAACGAACCACACAATAACAAACGAAAACCACACACAAACGAAACTACCTTACAATAATAAACAGTGCAAACCCTTTCTAAGCAAATGGAATTAAATTTATAGGTTGTCATTCACCAAATTCCTCTATTTTTATGCTTCCCGTTCACGTAACTAACGACACCATATTCGGAGTACAGGAAGCGGAGAACAAAAAGAACGTAATTACCATGAAAACTACAGACACACCGCCGAAGCACGGCTGGAATACACCAGCACACTGATTCCTACGAAACATGCGTGCTAATCAACAATGAGGAGCGTTTAAAGAGTAACAAATGCTCCAAATTGAATCGTTCCCATTGTTTCCTATGGGAGCAGCCGGCGCCATTGGGCCCTCCAACATGGCGGCCGGTTGCCGCACCTCTCTCCCACGAGCCCCTCTCCTATGCGCGATCCAGCCTTTATACATAGAGATCAGTGGCTGACACTCAACGGCTATATTACATTTTTCGTAAGATTCTGTGTAAACAGTTAGATACAATCTTGTTAGATACAATCTTGTTAGATACAACAGTTAGATCTCCAGGTCAAATCAAAACATATTTCATGGCAAAATATGCAAGCTTGTTTGCAAATTTTGCAGGTTGCTCGCAAAAGCCCGTCCACGAATCGGCAACATGTTCTGTGTATGATGTCACGGCCAGTTCGCCTCGGAGGCGGGCCGTAGCAGCTGCCGTTCACGCCCGTGGTTAATATAGAATATCTTTTCTGTTTGAGCTATTTTCAACTTCATATTTCACAGAGTGAATGCTTTAGTACAGGGGAACAGATTAAAAATGATCGTGGGCTTGTCAAATATCCTTTCATGGTCCCTTTAAGACAAACGTTGCTTTAGTTAGCTCACAATACAAATATCTGTGCGTCATGACGAAAACGAGTAGAAGTCGATGGCAGCTAGCCCGGTCACGCTGAGATACGAGACAAGCAGGAAGGCCCCTGATTGGACAGCTGGAATGCATAACGTAGCATTTTTATTCGTCCTGTCCATTTTATTTGCGTTGTGCCCAATGCTGTGTTAACTGTCTCAAATCATGTGTTCTATGGGGAGCTGTTACTGCCAAGTCGCCCTGCATTTTTTGCCCCGCATAAATTGGACGAAGTGAATTGTGAAGGACTGTATCAAATTATTGAGTCTGGAAAGATGAGCAATGGGCACTGAGGGTTCTAATAATAGGCCTGTTACGGTACTTTCATGTGGACCAACGTAGCTTTGATTGCTCATTTTAGCTATCGCTCAATCTTTGATGACGGTGACGCAAACGAAGAATGTAAGGTTTTTACTTGGCCAACTTGCTTGGCCAAATTGTTTGCCAAAAAACATTTTATGTCCGGAATACACCTCCATCCTGACACCGAACGCAGGCCTTGAATTTCTGAGATGTACAGGTGAAACCCGGACAGGTGTCAACCCTAAATTGATAAAAAAATAAGAGTATGCAAGCCCATTCGTACCCATCCGAGCCTCTTTGTCTTTTTTCGCACGCACAGATGTCTACAAGGGACATTCCCGCAATAAATATCTCCTGACATCTCCCTTCCAAGACAGGTTCCTCAGTCACGAACAACAATATCTATTTTATGCAATTATTATACCTGTGACGGAAAGTACATCACTCTTCTTAAAAGTAAATGAACGGGCCTGAACGGAGTACGTTCACAAAAATAAAAGAAAGAAAGAAGAAAAAACATTTTCAGATAGCAGAATCTTTCGCATTTTTAACCCTTTAAAGGGACCGAAAAGTGAAAAATAACTCCCATACTTTTGCCCACTGTCGAGCACAACATCGTTGTTTGATAAGATACAGAAAGCATCGTCTAGTAGACTTAATTGCAAAATATTACCCGCAGCGAGCGTGGGTATAGGGCTTGGATTCATACTGTGAAGGGGCTCATTATTTCGCTTCCCAGATCACCACCAGGAGGAATAGGTTAGGGTATCGCACTGGCGATGAAACTCCCCATTCATCATCTCACAATAAAGTTGTTTTTGTTCAGTGCCCTGAGGAAGAGTTGTAACGAAGTATGTTCGTACTTGTCCCGTATGCCAGAGAGCGAAACCTCGTGGTGGTTTACCCCCTGGGCGCTTACAGCCTGTTCAGAGCAATAGACCCTGGCAGATAGTTGCTTGTGATGTGATGGGACCATTTCCCCGTAGTCCTAGAGGTAACCAGTATTTGTTCGTGGTTACTGATCATTTCACGAAATGGGTTGAGCTGTTTCCTCTCAGGACACTGACTTCCCAGAGAGTGTGGGAAAAGTTACTCGACACCTTTTGCCGGTTCGGGTTTCCCGCACAGCTGATCACCGACAACGCAGCCTACTTTACAAGTAAGGTGTTCTCAGATTCTTGCGCTGTCTTAGGCATTCAGCATAAGAAGACTTCCCCGTATCACCCTCAGGCTAACATTACCGAACGTGTTAATCGGAACCTGAAAATGATGTTGGTTGCTTTTACTAGCCAGCACCACCGTGATTGGGATCTTCGCCTGGCTGAGCTGGCGTTCGCTACGCGGACGACGGTCAATAGGTCTACAGGATTCACCCCGGCGTTCCTGAACTTGGGACGAGAGGCCCCTTTTCCTGTGGAGAATGCTCTGGGCCTCCGGGATGGTGCTACCCGGCCTCCTTATTCAAGGTTTGCTGAGGACCTCCGGAGTCGACTGGACGATGCAGCCCGGACGGCTCGGGAGAACCTGGACGTCGCAAGGTTGGACCAGGCTCTTTTTGGTTTGGATTGCGAACAGAGACAATAAACCTGGTATGTGGTCTGTTTGAATCTGCTTGTGTGCTGCTTGTTCTCTTGCGCGCGGAGCGGACGGGCTGACGCCCCGAGGTTGTGGGAACATAGGTTTCCACAACTGGCGCCCAACGTTTGGGGTCCGAGCTCGTCTGTTCCGTGCCGGGGAACACGCGGCACGGTTTGTAGTTTGCGCAGTTTTCAGTTGTTTTAGTTTGTAGTTTATTGCTGTTGTTCCTTTGTGTGTTCTTGCGTGTGTTTGTGTTTTCTTTGAGTTTTTTCAGCTCCCACCCGGTGGACGAGCCCTCGGAGCTGATGGCTGACAAGGCGAAGGTGCCCTCGCCGCAGTCAGACGCCATCGCAACGGCAGAACTCCTGTCACGCATGACGGAGTTGTGCTCGCTGGTGGTTCGACGCATGGATGCCGGGTCGGTTTCGCCGCCGCAGGCAGAAGCGCCTCTACGACTCAACTTACCGGTGCCTACCTTCTCAGGTTACACCGATAAGAAGTCTGTTGCCGATTTCCTGGATGACCTCACCGCCTATCAGACGGGTATGGGAATTTCGGACAACGTTCTAATCCAACGCATCCTGCAGGTTGCTTTGGTCGGAGACGCCGCCCGCTGGCTTCGGTTGCAATCGGAGTTTACGTCCTTGCAGGACTTCCAGGAGCGGTTCAAAAACGAATTTCTTCCCCCGGATTACGAATACCGTGTCCTAGAGGAATTGCATAAGCGTACTCAACATCCTGAGGAAAGCTTATCTGAATTCGTTCGGGCATTGCAGGATCTGTACAGCAGAGCGGATCCCACTGCAACGGAACAGCAGCGCGTCGCACGGGCGATCCGTCAGTGCCACCCGCGCTTCCGGCCCTACTTAAGAGCCCATCGCTTTAAAACCCTTGAGGCGTTGGCCCAGGAGGCTCGTTCAATACAAGGTGACCTCCTGGCAGAGCTTCAATACCGGCCCCCTCCGCCCCCGGAGCTAGCGTTGGAACCGCGCTGCGCGTGGTCGGGAGGAGCCGCCTCGGTCGAACGCCTGCATGCAACAGGTTTGGGTGACAATCCCCGTAATTCATACAATGCGGAGTCATCCCACCGAGCCCTAGATCCGCTCCTCTATGACCAGAGGACGATCCCCGCAGGAACGAGCCTTGACAGACCCGTCCCGCCCCGAAGTCGCGGTCAACCTGGCCTTTCAGCTAGCGAAACGCCACGGCAGCGGGAGCGGCACCATCCTGCGCCCCCGCAGCCACGAGCGCCCAACGGCTGTTGGAATTGCGGCAGCCCTGACCATTTTCGTCGGGAATGCCCGCGACAAAGACCAAACACCCGTAATGTGCCATCGGGAAACGGTCGCAGCCGGCGTCCATGAATGCTCGCTCAACGACGTCGGCAAGTTGCGAAGAAAGCGAGCAGACGGTTACTATCCGGGGCCTTGATCAGTCAAAAACTAGCTTTGCAAGCGGTAAGATAACGCAAAGAGATGCTTTGGCTCCTCTTGCTTTTTCTGTCCGAGATTACATCGAGGATAAGGAACCAAACATCGCCGTTCGAATTTTGGGTAAAGATTACATCGCCCTTATCGACACGGGAGCTACGCTTTCCCTTATCGGGGATAGTGTTTACGAGCATTGCGTATCGCGGCATGTGGAATTGCAATCCACAGATGTCACTCTTCGTCTTGCTTCCAATGACGCCGTTCCAGCACAGGCAGCAGTTGTGCTCTGGGTACGTTTGGATGGGAGACGACGAAAGCAGCGCTTCGTGCACCTTCCTGGCCTGGCAGTTCCTGTTATCCTGGGCAGAGACTTCATCATCCGGCAGAAGTTGGTGCTGGACCTGCCCAATGGAGGATACGTGTACCACGGCTCGTCGGGGTTTTTCCGCTTCGCCGCAGCACGGGAACACTGCACAGCACAGCAAGCTGTGGCAGCGTCCGTTGAAACGTCTGGGCTGCCGACTGTCTTGGGGTCATTCCATGGTCCTGAGGAGCAACGCCGTCAGCTTGAACAAGTACTGCGGCAGTTTGACGGAATCTTTACCGAAAAACCGGGTAAGTCGTCTGTGTTACAGCATAGCATAGACACCGGTAACGCTAGACCCTGGCGTTGTAATCCGAGACCATTGAGTGTGCATAAGCGTGCTTTATTAGACGCTGCTCTTGACGAAATGCTCCAAACCGGTGCAGTTCAAAGGTCCCAGAGCCCTTGGGCATTTCCTGTTGTTCTGGCTCCGAAACGAGATGGTACGGCTAGGTTATGCGTCGACTACCGTCGACTTAACGCAGTAACTGTAAGGGACTCTTACCCCTTCCCGTCCATTGAGTCAATCTTGTATTCCCTGGGCAATGCAACTGTGTTTTCAACGCTTGATTGTAGTAGAGGGTTTCTGCAAATCCAAGTTGCCCCGGAGGATGTCCCAAAAACAGCCTTTACGTGCCATAGAGGTTTGTTTGAATTTGTACGAATGCCTTTCGGACTGTCCAACTCACCCGCCAGTTTCCAGCGGTTGATGGATATAGTATTGGGAGATGCGAAGTACAATTTCGCAATGGCATACATGGATGATGTCGTAGTGTTTTCTAGAAGTTTTCAGGAACACTTGGAACACCTATCAATCGTCCTTGCAAGGATGAATGAAGCGGGCATAACGATCAACCCCCGCAAGGTGCAGCTGGCATCGTCTAGAATCAGCCTTCTCGGCTTTGTGGTGGACAGAGGGACCATCCGTCCTAACGACGACAAGCTAAAGGCGATCACGGACTTTCCGGTTCCCGATAACGTCAAAGCCTTGCAGCGCTTCCTAGGTATGGTTGGTTTTTACAGACAATTCATTCCTAATTGTGCCGAGCTAGCGCAGCCGCTTAACCAGTTGTTGCGCAAGGACACGCGCTGGACTTGGGGAGAAGAGCAGGAACGATCATTTCGAGCTCTATCACAAGCAATCGCTGATACGGCTAGGCTTTATCTGCCCGACCTTAACAAACCATTTGTTGTGCAAACAGATGCAAGCGATTATGGTGTTGGCGCAGTTCTCTTGCAGGAGCATGACGCTATTCTTTGTCCAGTGGCTTTTGCAAGTCGCACGCTGAATCCGACAGAACGGAACTACTCCGTGACGGAAAAGGAGTGCTTGGCGATCATCTTCGCTTTCAGGAAGTTCGACCTTTACCTGGACGGCAGTACCTTCACTGTCCAGACTGACCACCAGGCACTTTCTTGGCTGCAGCGGCTCCATAACCCGTCTGGACGACTTGCCAGGTGGGCCCTCATGCTACAAGGCTACTCCTTCACCGTGGAGTACAGGCGGGGCTCAACGAACGTGGTAGCAGACGCACTGTCCCGCGCGCCTCTACCGGAGGGGGAAGAGGAAGGCACCGAGGCGCCTTCTCAACTCCTGGCAGCAGCACAGGTGGCACGAGACGTATCTTCGTCTTGGGGCACGGTCGTGAGCAGAGAGCAGCTCCTAGACGCTCAGAGAGCGGACGGCCTTTGTCAGCGGGTGTCGCAGTGGATAGCTGAGCAAGACTCGGCGGACACCGGAACGACTGACGGACGGCACGACTCCTATCTGCTGGGCGAGGATGGCATCCTGTTCAGATACATACCCCAGGCGGATGACGATGACGGCTCATCCCCGTTCAGAGTCGTGGTGCCACGGAAGTTGCGTAAGTCTTTCATACGTTACTTTCATGACTCGGCCTTGGCAGGTCACAGCAGCGGCAGGAAAACTTACGAAAAGTTGTGTCGTGTTGCGACATGGCCAGGAATGAGGCAGGATGTAACGAAGTATGTTCGTACTTGTCCCGTATGCCAGAGAGCGAAACCTCGTGGTGGTTTACCCCCTGGGCGCTTACAGCCTGTTCAGAGCAATAGACCCTGGCAGATAGTTGCTTGTGATGTGATGGGACCATTTCCCCGTAGTCCTAGAGGTAACCAGTATTTGTTCGTGGTTACTGATCATTTCACGAAATGGGTTGAGCTGTTTCCTCTCAGGACACTGACTTCCCAGAGAGTGTGGGAAAAGTTACTCGACACCTTTTGCCGGTTCGGGTTTCCCGCACAGCTGATCACCGACAACGCAGCCTACTTTACAAGTAAGGTGTTCTCAGATTCTTGCGCTGTCTTAGGCATTCAGCATAAGAAGACTTCCCCGTATCACCCTCAGGCTAACATTACCGAACGTGTTAATCGGAACCTGAAAATGATGTTGGTTGCTTTTACTAGCCAGCACCACCGTGATTGGGATCTTCGCCTGGCTGAGCTGGCGTTCGCTACGCGGACGACGGTCAATAGGTCTACAGGATTCACCCCGGCGTTCCTGAACTTGGGACGAGAGGCCCCTTTTCCTGTGGAGAATGCTCTGGGCCTCCGGGATGGTGCTACCCGGCCTCCTTATTCAAGGTTTGCTGAGGACCTCCGGAGTCGACTGGACGATGCAGCCCGGACGGCTCGGGAGAACCTGGACGTCGCAAGGTTGGACCAGGCTCTTTTTGGTTTGGATTGCGAACAGAGACAATAAACCTGGTATGTGGTCTGTTTGAATCTGTTGTGCTGCTTGTTCTCTTGCGCGCGGAGCGGACGGGCTGACGCCCCGAGGTTGTGGGAACATAGGTTTCCACAGAGTCGACAATATATATATACCATACATTGGGCAAACTGGTGCGCAAGCAGAAGAAATTGCGCTCAGAAGAAAAGCAGTCTCTGTTCGAAATACCAGCACCCTTCCCTCATTCCTAAGAAAAGCTGCACAGAAGAAAAACCTCCTCCTCTAGAAACCTCACCGGCCCGCCCGCTCGTCCCGAATAAATGCCGCTCAGAAGAAAAACAGTCTCTGTTCAAATATCACCGGTACCCACCCCTCCCTCGTCCCTAGGAAAAGCTCTAGGAAAGAAAAACAGCCTGTGGTCGAAACGTCGCAAGCCCTTCCGCTCGTCCAGATGAGAAGCGCCGTTCCGAAGAAAAACAGTCTATGTTCAAAACGTGAACATGATGGCAGTTGATGTTCTGAGTCTGGAACACATAGAAAGAACAAACACATAGAAGAGACAAACACATAGAAAGCCTCAAGTGCCTATGAAATTATTGATGAAAGAAAGAAGCCACTGAAAAGGTTAGCCAGCGGTAGGACTCGAACCCACATCTTCGCCAGCCACTCCTCCCTTCCCTTAGCAAAGCCGCAGACAAGAAAAACAGCCTGTGCTAGAAATGTTGCCAGCTCCTCCGCTCGTCCTATAGAACTTCCGCACAGAAAGAGAACAGTCCATGTTCGAAACGTCGCCAGCCACTCCACCCATCTCAAAGGTGAGCAGCACCGAAGAACAGCCTGTGGTGTGCCCAAAACGTCGCCACCACTCTGCCCGCGTCCCATACAAAAAGCCGCACAGAAGAAAAACAGTCAGTGTTCGGAAACTTCGCCAAACCTTCCGCTTGTCCCGTAGAAAAGCCGCACCGAAGAGAAACATCCTGCGCTCGAAGCGTCGCCAGGTCCTCTGCTCGTCCCATATAAGTGCCGCACAGAAGAAAAACAGCCTGTGTTCCAAGCGTCACCAGGAACTCCACACATCCCGAGAAAGCACAAAGGAAATGACAAGCCGTAAGTGCAACACTGTACGCAGGACGCAAAATTGCAAAGGTGGTCTAAACGTGCAGTCAACACTGCTGTAAAGTCGGCTTCCCTACAGCAAATATGAACGATTACAAAATGTTCCGCTAAATTGAGAGGAAGAGAAACAAGCGGTCTAGCAACACTGAGCGTTTCTTAAAGTTGGCTTGCCCGCAATGCACCTAAAAGTTAGGTGAAGCCGACTTGCAGAATGGCAAAGCCTACCAAAGGAATGCCACGTACAGATTTTTATACGGTTGGCGGAGCTCAAGGGCAGGAAGCATCATCTAATTTACCAGACTGCATCTTAGATCCGACACGCCAACAGACGTTTCCAAGTTCAAAACATATTCTGAATTGATGCCGATGGCGCTCGGTCGCATACGACGACGAGAGCACTATGGCTGTAGTTTCGTTTTGACAGACTGGCAAAGCTGAAGCGTCGATGGGTAAAGCTGTCGCAGTGCACAATCAGTTTTTTGCAACCTACTCACGAACGCGGAGTTGTCTGCATAACTTTGCACACGTTTCTCTTTTTATTTATTTTATTATCTTGTTTATTTATTTATAATTAGAATTATTATTCTTATTTCGTTTATTTGATTGTTTCATCAATATGTCGTATTGTATTTGAGCAGAATTTAATATGTACACGTTGTGCAATTAATTTCGACAGTTATTTTCTTCTTTCCGTTTTTTTTTCGCTTTATATAAGCCCAGCTTATCTTCACAGCCAGGAATCTAACACTATCTGGCGTAGTCGCTGGAACATCCCACAAGGATCCCACAAGGATGCATCCCATTTCCAGCTCGAATCCAGCATTGAACTATTCTTGTTTTCGAATGGCAGTTGGATGGTTTCACAATGTAAATTCAACGTGCACTGGCCCAGCATAGAAACTGCCTCGGCAGTCTCTTTTTTTTTTTTTTTTTTTCTAGGCTCATTGTTATGTTTGCGTGCGAAATCGAGCTCCTCTATTGGAAGTCGTCAGTGCCCTTCAGTTTTCATTCTTTGACTCACATTGCGAAAAAAAAAAGTGTTTTCAGTTTGGACCTATCGGCGCCCTATTTCAGTGGCCGCTTTAATTATGCTGCGCAACTGTTTAGAACCATTTGCTGCAGCATGATTTGAAAGTTTTTCGTCTGCACGTGGGAAAGGTGTAGGGGTCGAGACCGTTAACATATTTAAAAAATGCAAGCGCAGTTTCGCCTTCATTGTCCACCGCTTACGAGCGAATGATCGCCAAAGGGGTCGTATACAATGCCACGACATATCATATTAAATGTAAGAGGACAAACAATAAGATAGTTTGTCTGGACGGCGGGTCATATGCCGAGATTATTCGCATTAGCTTTCGCCAAGAGGGTCAGCAAACACACGTAACAATATGCTATGTTGCCCAGTGAATAAGAATACCTTCACCTGTAGTGTTGGCATGTAGACGTAAGTAGTAAAGGGCCTTGTCCAGGCTACGGCCGGTCCACTCAGCAACCTGGACCCCTCGGCCCTGCCCTGAGCCCTGCGCAGGGCGCGTATTTTTCCCCGCGCGGCGCGTGTGCGGAGGGTTGTCCACGTGATTATCGGCCGGGGAGGGCTGCGCGTGCGCTCATCGTAGCATATTTTTCAGCCTGGGCAGACTGCTTTGGCCATACTTTTGCCGACTTCACATATTTTTCCGGTACAACAGGTGAGCGGTTTACATGCAGAGACATGCAAAGAAGGATCATACACAAAAAGTACAAGTCAAAATATATTTATTAATGCCAATCAAGTTGAGATATATTTATTAAAGCCAATAGTGCTGGGAATTGTACCAATTGTGACGTCAATCAGGTGAAGGAGAAAAACCCAGCCGAAAAACCTTCACCACCTGTAACAGGGCGGTGCTCGGGTGGAGGGCTGCTGTGGTGGGCGGAGCGTGACCGGAGGGCTGCGTGCGCGCTTACCCTTCACCCTGGGCTCACTTCTTTCACAATTTTCCTACTTGGGCCGACTTCCTTCCCGCGACAGGTGGGCGGGTGCTCGGGTGGAGGACTGCTGTGGTGGGCGGAGCGTGACCGGAAGGCTGCGTGCGCGCTTACCCTTCACCCTAGGCTGACTTCTTTCACAATTTTCCTACTTGGGCCGACTTCCTTCCCGCGACAGGTGGGCGTCGCGTGGTCGGAGGGCTGCGTGCGCGTTTACCATTCAGCCTGGGCTGCCGACTTTCGTCATTGTTCAGCCTCAGTCGACTTGAATCGTAATTTTTCCAGCTACAACAGGTGTGCAGTAGGCTGTTTACAAGCAAAGAATAGCCATACACAAAAGTACAAGTGAAAATATATTTATTAAAGTCATTAGGAATTATGTTATGACTCTGCGTGAATGGGAAAAACTTAGCCAAAAATCTGAAATAGAAGGAACACAATACACGTAACAAAGAATATACTTATTACAGGTATGATACATTAGCATTGAATAGGTATCACAAATCAAACACAATATTTTTATTAACAGTAATCACAAGTTTTCAATGAATCAGAAGTGATAACACACTTAATCAAAGAAGATATTCTTAATCAATATGATTATTACAAATTACAACAAAATTACAAAATGTATTATAAAAAGTCTAATATTCCTATACGTGAGAACCATCAGTGCAATAGCGGGAAGTTCCGATAGATGTATGTAGTTAAATGTGAACAGCACAGACCCTGGAAGACTATAGGACAGGAACACAAGAGGAAATAACATCTATACCACTACATTGATTAATCAAAACAACATAGTAACCTATCATTCAGAAAATCAGAAGAAAAAATCAAACTCATCAGAAAATAGACATGTTAAAGTGAACTTCACCACATAGCACGCTCCTAGCCAACAAACAGAACAAAGAACGACACGAACACAAGAGGAAATAAAATCTATACCACTACAAAGAAAATATTCCTAATCAAAACAACAGAGTAATCTATCATTCAGAAAATCAGAAGAAAAAATCAAACTCACCAGAAAATAGACATGTTAAAAATGAACTTCACCACATAGCACGCTCCTAGCCAACAAACAGAACAAAGAACGACACGAACACAAGAGGAAATAAAATCTAAACCACTACAAAGAAGATATTCCTAATCAAACAACAGAGTAACCTATCATTCAGAAAATCAGAAGAAAAAATCAAACTCACCAGAAAATAGACATGTTAAAAATGAACTTCACCACATAGCACACCCCTAGCCAACAAACAGAACACGAACGATAAGAACACAAGAGGAAATAAAATCTCTACCACTACAAAGAAGATATTCCTAATCAAAACAACAGAGTAACCTATCATTCAGAAAATCAAAAGAAAAAATCAAACTCATCAGAAAATAGCCATGTTAAAAATGAACTTCACCACATAGCACGCTCCTAGCCAACAAACAGAACAAAGAACGACACGAACACAAGAGCAAATAAAATCTATACCACTACAAAGAAGATATTCCTAATCAAAGAACAGAGTAATCTATCATTCAGAAAATCAGAAGAAGAAAAAGTCAAACTCATCAGAAAATAGACATGTTAAAAACTTCACCACATAGCACGCTCCTAGCCAACAAACAGAACTAATGATATCTGCCCTGATTTATTGAAGACGGCTGCCAATAGATGTATGGAAGGCCACGGAACACGAACGACACGAGGAAATAAAATCTATACCAGTACAAAGAAGATATTCTTAATCAATATGATGACAATCAAATTACAAACTGTATTATAAAAAGTCTGAGACGTGAGAACCATCATATCTGTCATAACATTTCGAGCGCAATAGGGAATCTCAGCTTCATATTCCAGCATTACTCAACTTTTAATTTCTGATTAAGTGAACAGCATAGACGTAAGGAAATAACGAGAAACAACCCAATCAACAGCTACAATTAATAGAGAGCCAAACCTGCGCACCATCCCACACATAGAGAAATAATAGCTAATCAATCTATCAAAAAGGCGAAATAGCACAGACTTAACGCTGAAGAACAGAGGAACACGCGGCGACACGTAAACATCAACAGAGGAAAATAATCTATCATTGAAACATCATAAAATCGATTAATATACAATTTTCATTCTAAGAAACACTACGAACCTTGATGGAGGTATCCAAGACATAGGAAATATGCACAGTTTTCACTCTTTTCCTCAAAGCCGGGAGACTTTATGTCTCTATCTATGTGACCATAGCACAGCGCATTCTTTATCACTCAAAGGGTTAGGGGCTATATTACTTCGTCCAGCAAACGGGGCGCTCTAGAGGTCAGATAAGAGAGTTCAAAGGCGATATATTTTATTGTGCAGCGCAAATAGATGTCGATATCACTCGCGGGTGTCACTGTCTTTTCGCATCCTTTCCCTGAAACGGAAATCTTTCGTCAAAGTGGTTGACAAGTCGGCTAAGTTTGTAGAGATGCGATATTGTTATTGAAGATGTAGAGTAAGTCCAAATTATTAATTGGTAGCAATGATACTCAATCAAAAAGAGAAACAAATCTAATTACATCATTTTTTGTAATATCTTGCAACAGAAATTTCTAATGAACCACACAGAAATATCAAATGTGATATGCAACTCAGAGTTATGAGGCATTCCCATCTTAGAGGTACTTACTTATGTCAAGCGAGTGAACAATTGGAACAAATACAAGACAATAATTATCTCGAGCGGTAAGTTCACAACTCATAGAATATCAGTCGAGTGAATACTTGAAACAAAATCAAAACAATAATTCTCACGACAGGTGGAGATTATAGCATTCTAAACCAGATAATAAAATTTTAATCAATAAAATGAACATAGATATGCTTTTAATTAAGTGTAGATGTGCACTTGAAAACAGAAGAGACAATTGCTATACATTGAAAAGATGGACAGATTTTGTACCCGATACCATAAGTCATGGGAAGATGTGATAAAAAACTGCTTCGAAAAGGAGGAGCCGCGAAACGATTTCATTATCGCTGCATTTCATTACGTCCTAGACATGGTCGTATTCGGAGATATGGAACAAACTACAGAACTGAAGGTGCAAGAATTTATGTGCCGAATCTACAATACTTATAAAAATATCTGCACATCAACGTCGGAAGGGCCACTGGAATTGATTGCGGAGTTTTTGAGGCTTGCCAACGAAGAATTGAAATACACTAGACCAGATGTAATTGTAATCATTGCAATGGGCATTGCGTACATCAAGAAAGCAGTCGGATCAAATCATATACAAGCGGTCTATATCGCACGATTCCTTACGGATTTGTTGAAATTACACATATCTGAGATGGAAAGTACATAAAATCTTATCACATGATATATTCCACTACCACGGCAACGCAATTATTTCCTTCTACCAGTCTCTGCAACGATGTCGAATCAACAGAAGTTCAATATTGTCGTGCAAGGTCTGATGTATCGTCACTTATTGAAAATCAACAAACATATCAATTGCGGTGGACCACCGGACGATTTTCATCTAATACTCTCTTGTACGCCATTCAAGAATCTTCATACAAAGAAAGGAAACATCAATAAGAGACTGTGCAAGTTCATCGCGACAAAGTGCAAATTATTGAAGCAATACAAACACGGCGACAACATCGCGCCTGCGTTAATCAACGCTGGGTTCAAGCGCCCAATAATCACAATAAACTATTTAATGTCTTCGGAATTCATCAATGAAGACAACAAACGAAAACTTCAGAGTTTGAAATAGAACTGTAATTTATCGAAATAAACAAGTGTATAATTGAAACAATAAATGTAATATTTGTCATCATTATAATGAATTCTTCGCATCAGAATGAAAAACACCTTACATTTAGCATGGCTAGACTGAGAACAATGATCGCTAAGAAAACGAATATTCCACAATTTGTGTAAGAATTCTCATATGGAATGAGACCTGACCACCAAATAGGTTTCACTCGACTACACTCTGTACAAATTCAACACCCAATTGATAGAATTGCCGGAGAAGGATCGGTCATTGAAATTTAGAGACATGATACATCGGTCTATGATTACAAAAAAGGATCACTAATCTCATGTGAAAACTTGAAATTCCACAGTGCATGTACATTTCTCAATCAGTTGCAATAGCCCAGACATAGTAAAAGAAGAAGAAAAGGCGTCTTTGACAAGCAACTCGATGGGAGTACGGAACAAATAAATAAATATTTTTGTCAGCATAGTTGTCCGTTTGTATGACTGGATAGGAAAAATGAACCGTCCAAGATATGGCAAAACGGGAAATAAGGCAAGATAACTGATTGCGGCGGGTCGTTCGCGACAACTTTTACAATCGCATTCGGGTTCAGTGCCTGGGAGATAATACGAAGGAGAAGTGGTGACTACCACACATCAGTAAGAGTTTAATCACAATTTGAACAAGTGTTGCGATTTATGATTAGTGTTGTAGAATGTGTAATTTCACAATACGCAAGCTTTAGGTCGCTCACTTTGACGAGCACTCTTTCATGACGTCAGGGAATTTAATCGAATGGATTGATATTTTCTGTATACACTATAACATAATGCGAATTCTTTATGTCGTGGATATTAAAAGTTACGAATATTTTTCGAACGAAAATTTACTTAAAACTCGAAGAAAGGGTCACCCGCGTCCTCGAAGACGTTTCGGCAACACGCCGGGCCGCGTTTCCCCAATGCCGTACCCGAAACCGAATGCGATTCTGCGCCCGACACGTTAACGCGGTACCGCACGCGAGCGTGTTGCTTTTTCCGGAAACGGGTTCGTCGACGCGAGTGACCCTTTCTTCGAGTTTTAAGTAAACTTTCGTTCGAAAAATATTCGTAACTTTTAATGTCCACGACATAAAGAATTCGCATTATGTTATAGTGTATACAGAAATTATCAATCCATTCGATTAAATTCCCTGGCGTCATGAAAGAGTGCTCGTCAAAGTGAGCGACCTAAAGCTTGCGTATTGTGAAATTACACATTCTACAACACTAATCATAAATCGCAAGACTTGTTCAAATTGTGATTAAACTCTTACTGATGTGTGGTAGTCACCACTTCTCTTTAATGTGGAGCGATAAATTTTAGCAATTAATCCACAATCAAATATCTTGTATAGTATGTGTGAGTATATGCACAACTTTTTAATCTATATCTTGAGAAAAATGCAAGAAATAGCGTGCAGTTTTGACTTTGAAAATTTAAAGAAGAAAATTAGCTTAGTGTGGAATTTGCGTGTTACAACGTTATGAGCTAAAGACTTATAAAATTAAAGTATGGCCTTTCCATTTGTAGTGCCCGGATGCTATGACACTAAAATAGTGTGATAGTTTTTCTGTATGGTTACGGGAAATCTCGGGTATATTTTGTGAATTGGATCTACGTTTATGTGGGACCTGCGCTGATCTGGTTATTATAATTAATATAACATATATTCCATTGTGTTTATGCATAACGCTCATCTTCATTGTACATTGGTTAAGCACTTCTGATGGCTGTTGTGTGATCCGCTTCTCCCAAAATCTGATTGCCACTTGGAAATTATTTCATATACGTTTGTGTGCCGTGTGTTATGAAGACTATGTGATTAGAAATGTAGACTTGGCCTGCACGTCGTGCTCGTAAAATCTTTCGTTTGCATTGTGGCATCTGATAATAGATTCGCTTTTCGCGAAGGCTTCGTATTATCTCCCAGGCACTGAACCCGAATGCGATTGTAAAAGTTGTCGCGAACGACCCGCCGCAATCATTTATCTTGCCTTATTTCCCGTTTTGCCATATCTTGAACGGTTCATTTTTCCTATCCAGTCATACAAACGGACAACTATGCTGAGAGAAATATTTATTTATTTGTTCCGTACTCCAATCGAGTTGCTTGTCCAAGACGCCTTTTCTTCTTCTTTTACTATGTCTGGGCTATTGCAACTGATTGAGAAATGTACATGCACTGTGGAATTTCATTCATGAAATATGATAAGTTTTCACATGAGATTAGTGATCCTTTTTTGTAATCATAGACCGATGTATCATGTCTCTAAATTTCAATGACCGATCCTTCTCCGGCAATTCTATCCATTGGGTGTTGAATTTGTACAGAGTGTAGTCGAGTAAAACCTATTTGGTGGTCAGGCCTCATTCCATATGAGAATTCTTACACAAATTGTGGAATATTCGTTTCCTTAGCGATCATTGTTCTCAGTCTAGCCATGCTAAATGTAAGGTGTTTTTCATTCTGATGCGAAGAATTCATTATAATGATGACAAAGATTACATTTATTGTTTCAATTATACACTTGTTTATTTCGATAAATTACAGTTCTATTTCAAACTCTGAAGTTTTCGTTTGTTGTCTTCATTGATGAATTCCGAAGACATTACACAGTTTATTCTGATTGCTTGAATCCAGCGTTGATTAACGCAGGCGCGATGTTGTCGCCGTGTTTGTATTGCTGCAATAATTTGCACTTTGTCGCGATGAACTTGCACAGTCTCTTATTGATGTTTCCTTTCTTTGTATGAAGATTCTTGAATGGCGTACAAGAGAGTATTAGATGAAAATCGTCCGGTGGTCCACCGCAATTGATATGTTTGTTGATTTTCAATAAGTGATGATACATCAGACCTTGCACGACAATATTGAACTTCTGTTGATTCGACATCGTTGCAGAGACTGGTAGAAGAAAATAATTGCGTTGCCGTGGTAGTGGAATATATCATGTGATAAGATTTTATGTACTTTCCATCTCAGATATGTGTAATTTCAACAAATCCGTAAGGAATCGTGCGATATAGACCGCTTGTATATGATTTGATCCGACTGCTTTCTTGATGTACGCAATGCCCATTGCAATGATTACAATTACATCTGGTCTAGTGTATTTCAATTCTTCGTTGCCAAACCTCAAAAACTCCGCAATCAATTCCAGTGGCCCTTCCGACGTTGATGTGCAGATATTTTTATAAGTATTGTAGATTCGGCATATAAATTCTTGCACCTTCAGTTCTGTAGTTTGTACCATATCTCCGAATACGACAATGTCTAGGACGTAATGAAATGCAGCGATAATGAAATCGTTTCGCGGCTCCTTCTTTTCGAAGCAGTTTTTTATCACATCTTCCCATGACTTATGGTATCGAGTACAAAATCTGTCCATCTTTTCAATGTATAGCAATTGTCTCTTCTGTTTTCAAGTGCACATCTACACTTAATTAAAAGCATATCTATGTTTATTTTATTGATTAAAATTTTATTATCTGGTTTAGAATGCTATAATCTCCACCTGTCGTGAGAATTATTGTTTTGATTTTGTTTCAAGTATTCACTCGACTGATATTCTATGAGTTGTGAACTTACCGCTCGAGATAATTATTGTCTTGTATTTGTTCCAATTGTTCACTCGCTTGACATAAGTAAGTACCTCTAAGATGGGAATGCCTCATAACTCTGAGTTGCATATCACATTTGATATTTCTGTGTGGTTCATCAGAAATTTCTGTTGCAAGATATTACAAAAATTGATGTAATTAGATTTGTTTCTCTTTTTGATTGAGTATCATTGCTACCAATTAATAATTTGGACTTTCTCTACATTTTCAATAACAATATCGCATCTCTACAAACTTAGCCGACTTGTCAACCACTTTGACGAAAGATTTCCGTTTCAGGGAAAGGATGCGAAAAGATAGTGACACCCGCGAGTGATATCGACATCTATTTGCGCTGCACAATAAAATATATCGCCTTTGAACTCTCTTATCTGACCTCTAGAGCGCCCCGTTTGCTGGACGAAGTAATATAGCCCCTAACCCTTTGAGTGATAAAGAATGCGCTGTGCTATGGTCACATAGATAGAGACATAAAGTCTCCCGGCTTTGAGGAAAAGAGTGAAAACTGTGCATATTTCCTATGTCTTGGATACCTCCATCAAGGTTCGTAGTGTTTCTTAGAATGAAAATTGTACATTGATCGATTTTATGATGGTTCAATGATAGATTATTTTCCTCTGTTGATGTTTACGTGTCGCCGCGTGTTCCTCTGTTCTTCAGCGTTAAGTCTGTGCTATTTCGCCTTTTTGATAGATTGATTAGCTATTATTTCTCTATGTGTTGGATGGTGCGCAGGTTTCGCTCTCTATTAATTGTAGCTGTTGATTGGGTTGTTTCTCGTTATTTCCTTACGTCTATGCTGTTCACTTAATCAGAAATTAAAAGTTGAGTAATGCTGGAATATGATATTGAGATTCCCTATTGCGCTCGAAATGTTATGACAGATATGATGGTTCTCACGTCTCAGACTTTTTATAATACAGTTTGTAATTTGATTGTCATCATATTGATTAAGAATATCTTCTTTGTACTGGTATAGGTTTTATTTCCTCGTGTCGTTCGTGTTCCGTGGCCTTCCATACATCTATTGGCAGTCGTCTTCAATAAATCAGGGCAGATATCATTAGTTCTGTTTGTTGGCTAGGAGCGTGCTATGTGGTGAAGTTTTTAACATGTCTATTTTCTGATGAGTTTGACTTTTTCTTCTTCTGATTTTCTGAATGATAGATTACTCTGTTCTTTGATTAGGAATATCTTCTTTGTAGTGGTATAGATTTTATTTGCTCTTGTGTTCGTGTCGTTCTTTGTTCTGTTTGTTGGCTAGGAGCGTGCTATGTGGTGAAGTTCATTTTTAACATGTCTATTTTCTGATGAGTTTGATTTTTTCTTTTGATTTTCTGAATGATAGGTTACTCTGTTGTTTTGATTAGGAATATCTTCTTTGTAGTGGTAGAGATTTTATTTCCTCTTGTGTTCTTATCGTTCGTGTTCTGTTTGTTGGCTAGGAGTGTGCTATGTGGTGAAGTTCATTTTTAACATGTCTATTTTCTGATTAGTTTGATTTTTTCTTCTGATTTTCTGAATGATAGGTTACTCTGTTGTTTGATTAGGAATATCTTCTTTGTAGTGGTATAGATTTTATTTCCTCTTGTGTTCGTGTCGTTCTTTGTTCTGTTTCTTGGCTAGGAGCGTGCTATGTGGTGAAGTTCATTTTTAACATGTCTATTTTCTGATGAGTTTGATTTTTTCTTTTGATTTTCTGAATGATAGGTTACTCTGTTGTTCTGATTAGGAATATCTCCTTTGTAGTGGTATAGATTTTATTTCCTCTTGTGTTCTTATCGTTCGTGTTCTGTTTGTTGGTATACTGGAAGTGATGCGAGGTTTTACGGCGTTGGAAACTTACAAGTGAGCATTTGTTTAGCTTCAGTGGCATCTGCCAAGTGCCGCACCAGGATTGGATTGAGGATAAGTCATTCTGTAATGTTATTTCATCATCAGAGGAACACATTTTACGGTATAGCACACAGTCATCGGCGGAGAGGCGGATTTGCGAACATGAGTTATCGGGAAGATCATTAATGTATACGGAAAACAGAATGGGCCCTAGTACAGATCCTTGGGCTATGCCGGAGCTAACGGGTGTGGATGAGGAATCGTGACCATTGCAACTGACGAAGAGAAGACATTGCGAGAGAAAATTACGTAGCCAGTGAATTACATTGCTATCGAGATTAAGAGCAGAAAGCTTAAGAAGGAGTATGTCGTGTGGTACCCAATCGAAAGCTTTGTAAAAATCAAGAAAAAGCGCGTCGGTACGATATCCACTGTCTGAGTTAGATGTTATGTCATGTATGAAGCCTGCTAGTTGGGTTTCACAAGACAGATGCTTGCGAAAGCCGTGCTGATAGGGGAAGAAGTTGTAGCTCTCAAGGAAGTTAACTATGTGTGAGTAAAGTATGTGCTCGAGGATCTTACATGGAATGGTAGTTAAGGATATAGGACGATAGTTACTTGGGGATGACCGGTCACCGGACTTGTGGATAGGAATGACCTTTGCTAGCTTCCAGTCCGCAGGCAGGGTCCCTTCGTTTAATGATTGAGTAAATATGCAGGACAAAATGATGCTCGAGATGTTCTTTGTACCAGAGAGGATTTTAGCATTAATGGAGTCTGCCCCACCGCTCGTGGAGAGTTTTAAAGAGTCAATGACTTTAGTAATTCCGTTGGGCGTGATGGTTATTCTGGTCATAGGAGCCATATCAGGCCATAAACCATGGAGGTAGTCCCATACTATCCCATAGTAGTGCATAGATTAGACATATTCACAAAAAGTCAGTTTATGGCTGTGAACGAGGAAATAGTGAAAACAAGTCATAAATCGTGCAGGTAGTCCCATCCTATCCCATAGTAGTGCATAGAGTAGGCATAGTCATAAAAATCAATTTATACCCATAAACAAGAAAATAGTCATAATAGGTGATAAATCATGCAGGCAGTCCCATACTATCGCATAGGACTGCACAGAAAACAGTGATAGTCACAAAAAGGTCAATTTATAGCCATAAACAAGGAAATAGTCATATCAGGTCATAAATCATGCAGGAAGTCCCATACCTTACCATTGTAGTGCATAGAGTAGGCATATCCACAAAAAGTCAATTTATGGCTGTACATGAGGAAACAGTCAAAACAGGTCATAAATCGTGCAGGCAGTCTCATTCCATCCCATAGTAGTGCATAGAGTAGGGATAGTCATAAAAATCAATTGATACCCGTAAACAATGAAATAGTCATATGAGGACAAAAATCATGTAGGCAGTCCCATACAATCCCATAGTAGCGCATAGAGTAGGTCAGAGGTGCCTAACTCGTTACAAGTAACTCGTTACTTGGTAACGGTTACTTTTTTTGGTAACACAGTAACGATTCAGTTACTTTTTAAAAAATGGTAATAGTAACGGAATCAGTTACAAAAATTGGTAACTCGTTACTGAGTTACTCGTTCCTTTTCTTCAGCGCGGGGGAGCACATTTCGGCACTCCGTGTGGCGCAATGCGTGGACCTGCGTGACACACGACCACGTGTGACTCAAAGTATTATTGCAGTCCCTCGTTGGATGTGTTGTTGACGTGCTGAATCGTCTTAAACGAAGGCCCTTGTCCTTTCTCTTGTTTCCGTAATCTCCGACCATCACTCCTTCCCAAGAATGGGTACCTATTGTGCTATGGCTACAAAAAACGCGTTTCGACTTCTAGCCTTTTCTTGTCTTTGCTAAGCTTCTGAGCGCCCTAAATTATGACGCAGCCCCTCGTCTGTTTTTGGGAACCGTTGGTGATCGGTGGCACGAAAACCGGTGTCTTTTCTTGTGTTTTCATAACCTCCGATCACCCCCACTTCGGCAGCAGATGTCATCACACGAAAGAGAACGAAGATCACTAATGTAAATTTCGAGTATCAGCTTCTTGTGAAGTGCAATTTCTCATTAATAATGAGTTGAAGGCAAGTGACGGCATGTTTGTTGGCGGCGGTAACGAAAAAGTAACTCGTTGCCTGTGACTAACGAGAACTCGTTACTTTTGTATGTTGGTAACGAGTAACGTATTTAGTTACTTTTTTCTGAAGTAACGAGTAACGGTATTTAGTTCCTATTTTTTGGTAACGGGCACAAGTCTGGAGTAGGTATAGTCATAAAAGTGAATTTATAGTCATAAACAAGGAAATAGTCATATCAGCTCATAAACCCTGCAGGTAGTCCCATACTATCCCATGGTAGTGCACAGAGCGCGCATATTCACACAAAGTCAATTTATGGCTGTAAACGAGGAAGTAGTCAAAACAGGTCATAAATCGTGCAGGTAGTCCCATCCCATCCCATAGTAGTGCACAGAGTAGGCATAGTCATAAAAAGTCAATTCTATAGCCGTAGGCAAGGAAATAGTCATATCAGGTAAAAAATCATGTAGATGGTCCCATACTATCACATAGGAGTGCATTGAACAGTGATAGTCACAAAAAAGTAACCTTATAGCCATAAACAAGGCTGTCCCAGCTTCAGAGCAACTTTCCAGGTAGTTCGCGTTAGTTCCAGATAGTTCCCATCCCATCCCATAGTAGTGCGTAGGGTAGGCGTAGTCATAAATAATCAATTTATACCCATAAATAAGTAAATAGCCATAATAGGTCATAAATTATGCAGCTAGTCTCATCCCAACCCATAGTACTGCATAGAGTAGGCATAGTCACAAAAAAGTCATTTCATAGCCATAAACAAGGAAAAAGTCATATCAGGTCGCACACCATGCAGGTAGTCCCATACCATACCATAGTAGTGCATATAGCTGGCATAGTCACAAAAGTCAATGTATGGCTATTAACGACGAAATAGTCAAAACAGGTCATAAATCGGGCAGGTAGTCCTATACCATCCCATAGTAGTGCATAGAGTAGGCATAGTCATAAAAAGTCAATTTATAGCCGTAGACAAGGAAATACTCATTTCGGGTCATAAATTATGCAGGTAGTCCCATACTATCACATAGTAGTGCACTGAGCAACTCAGCAGGGATGGTCACACAGTCAGTGTATGGCTGTAAACGAGGAAATAGTCAAAATAGGTCATAAATTATGCAGCTAGTCTCATCCCATCCCATAGTACTGCATAGAGTAGGCATAGTCACAAAAAAGTCATTTCATAGCCATAAACAAGGAAAAAGTCATATCAGGTCACATACCATGCAGGTAGTCCCATACCATACCATAGTAGTGCATATAGCTGGCATAGTCACAAAAGTCAATGTATGGCTATTAACGACGAAATAGTCAAAACAGGTCATAAATCGGGCAGGTAGTCCTATACCATCCCATAGTAGTGCATAGAGTAGGCATAGTCATAAAAAGTCAATTTATAGCCGTAGACAAGGAAATACTCATTTCGGGTCATAAATTATGCAGGTAGTCCCATACTATCACATAGTAGTGCACTGAGCAACTCAGCAGGGGTGGTCACACAGTCAGTGTATGGCTGTAAACGAGGAAATAGTCAAAATAGGTCATAAATCATACAGGTAGTCCCGCACTGTCGCATCGTAGTAATGAAAAGATAACCAAAGCACAAGGATTAAATTCAACAGAAGAAGGGTTAAATACCATGGTATAAGGATTAACAGTGGCGGCATCAGGACTAAATCCAGCGAAACAAGGATTAAAGGTGGCAGCATCAGGATGAAATTCCACGGTATAAGTATTAGATTCCGCGGTATAGGGATTAAATACGACGGGAAAACCTGTAGAAGTGCTCAAAATACCGAACGATACGAGACAAGTTAGCAAATAAGCGGCAACTCCCTTTATTAGGTGGAGTCATCCACGTAAACTCCCGCTCGAAATGAAGGTGGGAGACGTATTGACATTGTTTTTCGGCCACATTTTACAATATGCGTCTTTCGTTTGACCAGACCTCATGCAGCAAATTTATTGCCGTCGCCGTGATTCTCGAGCACCTTTTGGAAGTCGTCTGCTCTCACCGCTGCAAAAAGGCGCGAGAGCAGACGATTTGTTCATCCAATAAGCGGTCTGTCATCGTAGCGGATATCGCTGTTGCCAACAGAAATCGCGATGTGCTGGCGCTGTTCTCATCAACTTAATTCGTTTATTTAATAACCGTGACGATTCTGGACGAGCGAATTCACAGCATTACGTTTTCAGCAATGAGGAATCGAATGGTACGCTTTGTGGATGGGCCAGGGTGTACGAGACCGTCCCTTTAAAGTAAATTTTAAAAAATACGGGCAGCCCCGCTTGAGCTAAATGCAGACGACAGAATGCGTTGGGCCCACCAATATGGCGACCGGTGACCACGCTGTGGAGTACCCTATGCGCGATCCAGCCTATACCACCATGGAGGAAGGAAACACAAGGAGCGGCCCCTCCGACAGTTTTCGATCGGGACGAGCGTAGCCGGCCTCGCATTGCATTCTGGGATGCCCCTGTCTACCACGTGACCGCTCACGTGACCCTCCAGACAGCATGGCTCCAGCAAAGCAGACGACGCGAGCTGTAGTTGCGTTGCAGTTCAGATGGCAGTATTACATTGAACACGTGCTTGCACTTCATTTCTGTGTGTTCGAATGTTTACTGTTCTATTAGAAGACCAGTCACAGTGTGCAGAACGCAAAAGGAGTACGCTGGACCGGAAACATCACGTGTGGCAACGGTTACTTCCAATGTATGTACTTTTCTTGACTAAGTGGTAAAGAATGCCGTTCCATTAAAGGTCAGATATGCCGATTTTGAAGTGCCGCAGAACTGAGCGATACTCGCGCTGTGTGTTCATTACCGAACACTGAATATGTGTGCGAAATATCTTGCTCCAACTGTTCGTAGTTTTTTAGAAAACAGTTTTTTTTAGTTCCCACGCCCGGCCGTCAGACCGTCGGCAAACCCTGCGCACGGGCGCAGCCACTGATCTCGATTGTAAAAGGCTGGATCGCGGATAGGGAGCGCGAGCGTGAAGAAACCGGCCGCCATCTTACTGTACCCACAACACTCGCCGCAGCGATCATGGCAACTTCTTGCAATTACGGTCGTACCAACCGTACTGGCAAGGTTACAGGGCCTAAATTTATACAGGTGAGTCACTCTTTACCGAGGAATAAATAGGCGTCCATTCTGTATATTTAGTTGACCATTATGAAGTGTTTTTTTGCCCAAAACGAGCACTGGATGCAGGTTGCTTGATCGCTCTTCCGACGTTCAATCGAACACACTTGCATTTTACCCGGCGGCAAATACAGTTTGAGTGCATAATATGCTTGAAAGAACACGTTACACTACACAGGTAGTGTTGTCATCAATATATGTGCGAGCACTCGAGCGCTTTTTTGCATGCATTGCTAGCATGGTACACCGTGTTCTCTGTGGAAGCAAGTGCCACATTCATTTCTTTGAATTACCTTCACGCACAAGTTCGGTATTACGTCATAATGAGACCACGATTGACACCTTTTTTCATGTATTGGTATTGTTTTGTGCCTTGGTTTGATTTGTGACAAAGAACCCTACGTAACGGTGGTGTGGCGCGACTTCAATAACGCCTTTGTGTCTGAGCTGTATCGTCAGCTTGATACGATAGTAAATTTGTAGCGTGTCGTGCTATTTGTAGCAGTTTTTAAGGCAAAAGTGGTCTCTCAATACGGGTTTCGTCATGAGGACTACCCAGTGAATAATCTGTGCAGTGTGATACGGCTGGGTGTACAGGTAAGTATCACGTTCCTCATCCGATTGTATCTCATTACGGCCGAAGTCTCATTACGGCCGAAAGTCTCAATACGGCCGATAATCCTTTAATCCCCAAGTGTCTCATTACGGCCAATGTCTCAATACGGCCGAAGGCAGTCTCATTACGGCCGAAGATGTCTCATAACGGCCAAATGTCAAAATGTGTATTGTAACCTGCATTGATATGCAATGTCGCAGCCAGGTATGGATATATATTCAGCAGGGTATAAGCCATGCACTGTGCCCTTAGGGCCCTTATCATATTTATATACACATATTGCGAGGCAAACGGTATGTTATCATACCACAGCACAATGCAACATATTGTGTAATGTGTACTCCCACAAGGTAGTGTAGGCTGTGAAGCAGGCTACTATGTGGAGTTAGCTACTTGTAGAGAGCTAGATGAATATTGGCTTTGTTGTGACGCTTTTGGAGCCATCCTACAGTCATTGGCCATGACAGAGCACCTATCTCAGTCGATGTCAGTTTATTTCCATTCGCCTTACAATGATACAATTCTTGCTTCTGGAATGAGTAAACCTGCAAGAAGCGATGAGCAACCATGAATAGGCTAGAATATTAAAAAAAAAACAACAAGCATTTGTCTCTACATGGCTCGTTTTAATGTGCACAAGCTGCACACGTGTTGATACGTGTCTGCTATTTCATACAAGGTTAACATAAATATTCATTTAGACAAAAGAATGACAAGCCTGAAGAATGACCATGATATGAATATAGGTTCAGTAGTTCATTCCCTTAATGGAAACATGTGAATATCAAATAGTAATACATTACAATTCATGAAATGATGCATGCATAACTTTCCATTTCTGGTTTCTTTTTTATAAAAGTAGTGCACGAATTAACATTCGTGCACTACTACAAAATTTCTCACTTCACAACAGAACCTTATGATGATCTTAACAGCTCACCTCTTCGCCAGGACTCCCTGGGCAGCAACATCCTATTAGCCATGTTGTTGTTTTTCTTTTTCGGAATCCTTCGTGCAGCCACATACCATGCCTGGAATGGAAAACCAGCTATAAATAACAGTGTATTTGAATGACTTCCTCTATTTATTCTAATCAGATATGCTTTGTGCCTACTATGGTGCGCGAAGGCACATAAGTACAACATTTGCAGACGTTCGACGTAAGCAGTTCTTGGAGATCAATTCAAGTACGCCGACTTGCGCTTTTATTTTTGAAGAAATACGACGACAAATTTTAACAAATGAAATATGGCTCACAATGATACGAGTAAATGCTGCTGTACGGTGATGCATTATCGGTATCTTATCGTCTTCGAATAAATTTGTTGTTCCTAAACGCGCAACCAACTAGAAACGGCGCAAACCTACGAACGGATACCGAGTTACATCTATTACAGGCACTTCAGCTGTTTTGATTAATTTAAATTACTCTTATGAGAATCCAACTATGTGTGGACAGCACACTACTAAGACAGGCAATCTACGAAAGCATTACTCACCAGAATTCCTGCTTGACTTGGTCTTGGTCAACACTGCGCGATATACGTTGGGGCTGTGGCGATTCATTCAACTCGATTTTTACCGGAACAACAGGCGCTGCTCGAAAGACAACGACGGAAAATAGAGAGCCGCTATAAAGTCCGCTAATTTGCACATTACAGCACTACAAAGCGATATATGAACACATCATAAACAGCAACCACTCGCTCACACACACAAGAAACGAGGTACCCAACGTTGCTAGACACCATCCGAACTCCGATGTGAGAGTAGCAAAACAACAAGATATCAAAACACGAAAGGAAGAGTATTGATCCCCCCTCCTTCTATAGCATGCAAAACGTGATTTGCGCTGAGATGAACATATATGTTCATGACGCGAGTAATTTTCACTTTTCACTGATCCAAAGGAGGTCACGTGGGATCAGGTGGGTCAAGCTGCCGTAAAATCAGCGTCAAACAGCGGAGGCTGCCATCTTGTGGAACGCAGTTGCCAGACCCGGAAACCCGAAGTTCGCCAGTTATGACGGCAAAAAACGCCGCTGTTGTCTCTTTGTCATATTTGCTTAAACAAACGAATTTCTTGACAAATGATGCTGTAAACATGTAAAAGTTAGTAATAACTAACCCATGTTGCCTTGGACATTCTTAGCTATTGTTGTAACGCTCGTATTGTAACGCATGCACAAGCTAGAATGATAGTTTCGGTTTCGTGGTTGCGGGTTTTCGCGTGCTACATATCTATCATATGCAGGCACATCTGGAACTACATGTTGAGCCAAAGTCTGTCTGAAATTTGATATGTTTGTAAGGGAGGGGGAGGATGGAACGTTCAACATACCGCATTACAATACTGCTAAGGTTGATAAATGCAGACGTCCAAAGATCACGAAATGTGACCACACCTCGATGGCATAATCCTGATGTGAAGCCTCCATGGACCAGAGGAGAAGGCATAGCAAAAAAAGAAAAACAAGACATCTACCAAAATGTTACATATCAATGACTTGATGCTTCCTCTTTTCCTCTATCGTGATTACTCAAGCAGCTCAGTTCTAAGATACAGCAGTGACGAACTCTCACCCTCTTCCTGCACCAAAACGAGTAGCCTACACTAAGCGTATATTGGTATGATAGTTGACCATAGTGGGAACAGCATACTTCTGCTTATGGAAAGCAGTCTCAATATAGCTTATCCCTCCTTATTGGAGAAAATCTTCTTCACTGTGATGAGCATACATACAGGCAAAGCGCATATCTTGCTTTGCAACCACTTGTCATCTGTGCATTTTAGATTTTCGTATAGAGACAACGCATTGGAAGTGCACAAGTGAGATATTTTACCGAAGGCACAGTGCGCGTGATGTCAAAGTTCCTCGGAACGACGTGTCAGTCAGACACAGGTAACGATCATGGTACATGACAGAGCTCATGCCAGATATGTTGTACATGTCCATACATAAACAAATTTTACTTCAAGGCAATAGGTAGTTACGTCCACCACAGTAATGCCACTATGTGTGCACACATTTTGTGTATGCAATGACGGTGTTCCACATTTCACTTCAATCAAGTAGGAATTGTTTGTGTGGAAAAAGCAACATATGGGTGGGTGAATATGAATTTCGCAGATATTAGTAATGTGTAATACAAACCATTTACTTATCTTTTACAGTTGCACAGATTTCTTAATTGTATGAATGCCTCAACTCCTGTGAAAGCGAAGCAAACAAATTTTGTTAAGAAATCTGTAATCAGTGATCTACAACAAAGTAAACTTCATTTGTGCATATGCTTTGTGAACGTAATCACTGTTTCACATCTTACGTCTAATATAGTTAAAAACGATAAAGCCCCCTGCGCAGGAAAAGAAGAGAACGGAACACAAAAAAGATGAGGACACCACACTGAACTGCCAACCAAAGAACTTTTATTTTGTGAAACATGCCTTAAATACATGAGACCTCCTCTCCCCCTCTATTCCCTCTCATGTTGGACTTCCTGTTTACATCACAAAGATAAATACAGGGGTTACTGACGCAGTTACTACCTGTTTTTTTTATCTCATGCGCCTCTCCAAAGAGAAGGCTACATCGTTTTTTACACCTGAACAAAATTTGTTTTTTGGAATTCTGCCTGACATCCCACACATAATGTAAAAACGCCGAGACTGGGGAACACGAAGGGACAGACAAAAACACAATGTCTTTTCACACAAGTCACACACGTCAAACACGAAGTCAAGTCATTCCACAACTCAGTCGCAAAAATATTTGTAGTTACGAATAGCGTTTGAAACCATTTCCATTGGCAAACCTTCGCAACATAGCTTTGAGGGTCGTTGCAGAAGAAAACTGTTTCACAAAGCACTTGTGACAGAAAACATTCTTCACTTGCGAAAGCGAAAACGAAGCTGCCTACTTCAAGTATTGCCGTTCCTTGGCAATCACAAAACATAATCTTCGCACTAACGAATAAGTGTTTTAGCCAACATACGCAGGACGACGGGCATGAATGTACAAATGTAGTCACTTCGCACAATGTCGTCGTAGAGAGATGCGTAGATTACGCTGGGCACCTTCTTCCACATCATCCAAAGCAGCCTCAGCTGGCTGGCGAGCATCACAATAGTTAACGAACGTCACAGTCCACAGACACAACTGCACAGAAAGCACAGGATCGTACGTCCGCAGTGATTGGAAATACGGAAATACCGTGAACACATCCACACACCCATTGAGGAGCGACGACAGCCATAACTCACGCTGGATTGGATACGGATTGAAGTGGCTATTTTGTGAAATAGCATGCTCGGTGCACATTGTTTGCAGATAATTTCTACTTCGGTACAAATCTAGGTGGCAGATTTTGCGATGTTGGCAACAACTGTCCCACAAGATGGCGATCCCCGTTGTTTTACGCGGGGAATGGGCCGAAATACATGGCAAGATGGCGACTTTGACCCACCTGCGTGGGATTGCTCGACGCTTGCGAAATCAACAATGAAAATGGCGAAACGAAACTTGTGAATCGTGCATTTGCTCTTCATGGTAGCTGCCCAAAAATCGAATCAAACTTATGGGACACTGGATTACAGGTAAGTTGGCATCTTTTTCATTCCTGCATATCATTACACTATACGTGAATACATGGTGTCATGTCATGGGTGTCATGTCTCACGATGCTGGGGAAGTAGTTGCAAGGGGAAGTGTGCATGGTTCTAGACTTTTAATTTTTGATCGCGTAATCGAAATATCGGCACCTCTCGCATTGTGGCTTGCATGTGACCAACCAAGTGCTGTTCCCTTACTAGCGCTTCCTACAAACGACAAAACGAAACATGTGGGAATGTATATTTTTGATTACTCATATGTAACGAGAAAATGTATCGTTTTCGGGTTGCTGCCACTAGTCCATGTGCCCGCAATTGTCTTGCGTGTATGATTACACTAACGGAGTCGCCCACCACGACGGAAGTGTTTTGCGTACACGCGTTTCAGCATGAAGCCTGCAGGTAACATCTGATGTTTACCCTTCGGATATTCTGAATTTACATATTGTAGCTTAGAGGAATTCCGAATGCCCAGAGTGACACACACTTTTAACATTGTGACATCAGTGCAGTGGCATAAGCTCTAATGTAGTGCCCCACGAAAATGAACAAGGGGTAGTGGTTTATCCAGAATCCCAAGCACGAGAAGGGTGTTGGAAAAAATTGTTGGAATAGTTACGTCATTACAGCTTAACATATCATTACAGACGTATCTGAAGCTGAAATCGCAAGGGCACCCCCTGTAGGGGGTGCACAGGCAAAAAAGTTAGGGGGGGTCTGGATAAAGCACTGACGAGGGGGACTCCTCCACCCCATGTCAAGCCTCATAAAACACCTCCTGAAATAGTTTCCTGGCTATGCAGCTGCATTATTATGACATAATTGTCATTGTTGTCCATAATTCTTGAATATGTTTCGAATATATGAAAAAAAAAGTCTGCTTCACAGCATATGTCTTATAGTCATCATCAAACAAGAGCATATGTCATTTTGTTCAGTGGCTTATGTACTTTTTTGTAAATTTCAGGTGGACGTAAATGGTAGAAGGCAGCTAGTGGGGGAGAAGGTCATGGTCATAGGTCATGTGACTCCTGGAGCTCCCAGTGGGTTCCCTTGTGGAGTACTTTTCAGAACACACACACACACAGTTTGCTCACAGAACCAACGAGTAGGATGTTGCTTGAATACTGAGAGAAAATGGCCTAACACATACAAATATCGTGTGACACATATGACAATAAAAACATTTTTCACGAGGGATGCATGAAACACTGTCGCAATACTGTGTGCATGAACCATTGTGTGTGACACAAGCCGTGGGGGCACACCGCCTCGGCCACATTTTGGGAAGCATAAAACACAGTATATACAGAGCTACTATGGTGGATGCTTCTTTTTTCTTTTTGGCCGTTATGAGACATCTTCGGCCGTAATGATACTACCTTCGGCCGTATTGAGACTTTGGCCATAACGAGACACTTGGGGATTAAAGGATTTTCGGCCGTAATGAGACTTTCGGCCGTAATGAGACTTCGGCCGTAATGAGACTAGGGCCGTAATGAGATGTTACCCCTCATCCACTGGTTTCTACTTTACAGGAAGGAACAACCTCAGTGCACGCACTGTGGTTAGCCTCTCTCAGTTTTGCATATTTTCTTGCATGTTCACATCAGAAACACACCTTACGCTTTAGGCTCCTTCACCCAGCAATATAATAATTAGAGATTATAATTCTTTTTAGAAGAGTTCCCCATATTCTTTTTAGAATAGTTTTTACTCTTTTTAATTTTTAGAAGATACAGGGATTGTAAACCATATTTTAAACTGATGTTTTAACATTTGTCCAATGCATTTATTAAACAACATATTCATTTTTAACTGGTTGCACCCAAAACCAATGTTCTGATGTATTATTTCCTTTGTTGTCGATGCACCATAAAAATTGGAATAATCATCATCAATGCAGGTTACTTCACAGCTGCCTCGACATACTCAAGAAATGGGTGCAGAACCTGCGTAATGCCCACAAACTTTGACTACCACAGCACCTCCAGAAAGTAAAGGCATATGTGTCACATGGGATTTTTAAAGGCATTCACAGTATATAATACCTTGTATGAACTGTTGTAGATATAAGCAGCCTCTACAGTACACTCTCAGAAATTAAAACTTGTCAGGGAGCTGTGATAATTGTTCCAGTTAATAGGCATGCACATGTACGCTATAAGAAGAAAATTATTTATTGAGAATGCACTACTGTTGATCACACTCATGCAGCTGTAGTTTTACCTTCGGCCTCTTGGAACTCTTTGTAGTTGCCTTAGCTGCAGGAGGAGTGTCATCCAGCATGTCAACTACTTGCAGAAATATTGACGTATTTAAGATTATGACACAGTTTGAAGGGTTTCAATTCAGGAAATTTGCAGTGGCAGGGCCTGCCAGAGTGAAACCTACTGAATATTTTATGGTGTCGAAGTGGCAGTTCCTCCAGGATAGGAATATCTTAGATGGGAGCAAAAAGCTTGAAATTAACAAAGTATTGTTTGCATTAAGCAATTTGTAATATACTGAACACATAGGCAGCAAAACAAAAATTTAAAATTCAGCATGTATGAAAATTGGGTGCAACAAATTTGCATAGTGTACGTGTACATTGTCATTCCTGAGATATATATTGTCATTGCAGGGAGGTCCCAAAACAATAAATGTATTGTTTTGTCACTTCCCTGCACATTCATTGTATCTTGAAATGCGTATATGCCAGAATGTTGAGCCAGAAATGTTGAACTTGAAAATTGTATATTCTCTTTATTCATAGAGCATAACATCACTTATCTTCTTTACAAAAGCATATCGTGTTACATCTTTGTCACGCAGAATGCACAACCAACAAAGCCATCTTCCATTAAACATCACGTTTCAGACATGATTCAGTTGGTACCATTTCATAGACAGGGTACACCAGGGCTCGAGTTTCAAGCTCCAAATCGTCATGTTGCAGTTTGGAAACCGTACATGTGTAGTGCAAGAGAGCCCTCGCACATTAAAATGTAAGATGGGAGTCACCGTTACTGCAAAGTAACTCCTATGAGAGAGACTGACGCTGCAGAAAAGTGTGCAAACTGCGGAAAGTGTCATAGAAGATCTTCAGAAATCGTGCCTGGTTTCACGTCAGTGCTACCACACTCCCTTTTAGATGACGATGATAATGATTGGAGTTTCAGATGTGCAGCTGCATTTTTTGCAACGTGCTCCTCCTCCTTCTCTGGCTACTCATGTTGTTTACGTCTACTGTTGATCACATTCATTTATCACATATTATATTCTTATATATTATTGTTATATTATCACATATTTGATCACATTAAATTTAAAATTTAGCATATATGAGAAAATATCAGGAGGGAAGTTGCTATTCATTGCTCATTGCAACCTAACATTGAGTGCTACAAATTTAGAGAGCGTACCTGATCATTGCCATTCCTAAAATATATATTGCCATTGTAGCAAGGTCACAAAACAATAAATGTAGCCTTTTGCGACCTCCCTGCACGTTCATTGTATCCTGAAACGCATAAGTGCAAGAAATAAATCTTGAACTTGAATAAACTTGATGTTGTATAAACTTGACATAAAATGTTGAATAATATAATGAATGATATAAAATATTGAATAAACTTGAACACGTATATTCTCTTTACTCATCATCAGTGATCTTCATTACAAAAGCATATCGTGTTAGACTTTTTTGTTTGCGTTTCACAGACTGAGTACACGAGGGCCAAAATGACAAAATCACAACTGTTTCAAGCTCCAAATAGTCCTGTTGCAATTTGAAGACCATACGTGGAGCTGCATTTTTTGAAACATGCTCCACATAACAAGCATGACAAAGTCAGCACTGGATAGCAGGACCCCGTCCCCAAGCAGCTTTTCTCACGCTGCAGTTGTATTCAACAAAAGCACGTGAGTGCTGGGAGAAGGACATTCAGTTTGGCACAATCGCGCCTGCAAATAATCAGAACAAATAAAGGAAGAAGCAAACAAACATAGAAGATACTACTGTACTTCAAAAAGAGGTAAGTCCTGTGTCTCAAGCAGGTGCTACCACTTTCTAAGTAACTTAATTTGATTAAGCTTACATCACTACCTGATTAACTGTCCTAATGAGTGTGATCTAATTGCGTGAAGTAATTATTTGGGCTGCTTCGGTGTGTCCATATTTGCGAGGCAAAGCACCGCTGTCGTTTACTAAAAGACTCTTTCTGAGGCGATGCTTGATATAAATCATACTAAACGCATACACGGCTAAAACAACGGCTGTGATTCTACAGAACGATCTCTTTCTGCCATGCGAGTATATCTTTTCCCGGACCGTTCTTTATGGAACAATTTTTGTCCAGAACGCAGTACGGGATATTATATACATGGTTGTTGTTAACCTCAAGTCGTTTCTTATTGAAATATTGGCTGGGAAACGTGCTGTAGTACAATCCCCAGCGCTGCACTGCAGTGACGGTCTAGTTTCGGAATGAAAAACATAACGTAATTAAGAATCGAACGGCAGAACACCTGTGAAACACTGTTAGGATACATCAGTATACTGGCACCTTACAAAATTGTGTGATGACAAACAACGACCAATGCTTGCAGCGCAATAAATACTCACAATCTCTGTTGCCTCCCATTGTTTTCTATGGGCACACACAGCACTTTAGGGCCCACCAACATGGCGGCCCGAAGGCACGCCTCTCCCCCACGAGCCCCTCTCCCATGCGCGATCCAGCCTTTATACATAGAGATCAGTGTTCATGATACACATGCGAGCGTGGTTGTTGAGGGGCAAACTACGAAGGAAAACAAAAATAATTTAATCGGAGGCGCGAATAATGTGTGTACTAATGCAATATGCATGTTTTTAATATAGCAACTCGCGCGGTCTGCCAGTAATACATAAGATTATAGACAGAGCCGAGTATGCTTCCGGTTCCTGTCCCTCTCCATGTTGTTAGCTACGAGTATGGTGAGCTAGAAGGACTGGTGTGCTTACCGGCCTATCCAATGCATGGGAGCGCGTGGTCGCGGAAATGGCACCCGGTGACGTAAGATTGTTTACATGGATGCGCTGACGCTCGCTGCGCGCCTCACGGAACGATTTTTGTGGTGCTCCGAGATGCTCTTCTGCTTCGAGTCACGTGCCTTCCCGTGAGACGCGGAACCTTGCACCGTGCTGACTAAGAAATCAAACAGCGTCTGTGGATGGCCTATCGCGGCGTCACGAGCCGCGAGCTCTCGCGCTGTTCAACTTCGTTTTCGTTTGCTTATGCTGTCTCACGCTTTCTGCATGATGCTTGCAACATAACATTATTAATATACAAACGCATCATGGCAGCTTTCAATGCCTTGTAACACTCTCCATTCCTCATCTTAAAAATAAAGTTCTTGTTTCGATGGGTTTCGTTTGGTGTCTTAGAGTATAGTCGTGCAGGCAGCGTTGCTGGCACACGTCTAAACTACACTTGTAATAATACCCCTACTACAGGTGGGTAGGAAACAAAGGGTGCGAGTGTCACAAAAAATTTGGCGATTGTAAAGGGGGGGGGGGCGATTCCGATTGTATGGTATGGGTAGTTGGAGGACGCATTTGGAAATGTAAAGCACACAGTCCCGTGACTATATCGCTTAATTATAACCTGGCTGCTTATTTTCCTTGCGTTCAATATCTCTATTCATACGACGACCATCATTCAGGCACAAGCATGACAGGATTCCGTCTCCTGGAAGGGGTCCACTAATCACCGTTACCGGGACAACACGGTATAAGCACCGCATGTCGGCATAGACGCATCGTGGATATTAAATTTTCACACATCTTTTTAGCACAATTTTTGGAAACCTTCTGTGGTTCCTAACTTAGAGCACTTAAAATGAGCTGGTGTGGCTCGAGCAACACAACGTGCAGGGTTAGGGCCTCCCAGCCCTGTTTATGTCAAGCGCGCTTCGGATTCGTGTCCACTCCGAACAGTCCCGGGCCCTGAGTCGTTGCCCAGCCTTCTTGTTTGTTTTTGTGAGCAGTCCCCTTTCGCATCGTGTCCGGCCGCGGAGGAGCAGAGAAGTGGCATGAGTCTTTTGCCCAGCAACGGTCCCTCGATCGCTCGAAACGGAGAGGGCGATCAAGGTGTAGTGGTCCAGCTCAGTTCTCGGTGGTTGGGTAAATCTTAGTCGCTTCGGGTATGGTCCGGATCAGAAACGCAGAGGTGTGCAGTGCTTTGGAACAGGTACTATGCTTCGCCGACCAGTGCTTCATCAAATAAGGTTACCATATGTCCTACACTCCACAATGCATTTCATGTAAATAAATTACTGAGTGCGGCTACAATAGATGTAGCATCAGTACTTGTTGTGTTTGTGTAACAAGCCTCCTGACATCTATTTGCCATACTATTCTCCCTGTACTGGAACGTTAAGGTGGTGTACTGGTGCAAAATAAACGTTTTGTTAGACAAGCACACAGGATAGAATGTCAAGAATTTCGGCGATAGTGCACCTGCTGTCCACATTACAACCGCATAAAATCACTTCCTGTCGCTAGCTATTCTTTTTCGAATGAGAGTACACAAAATAAAGGAAGTGCGGTTTCGGAGACCAATCATTTGGTGTGAAGTGTATGTGTGCTGTTGAATGTGTGCTGCTTCATGTGTCATCTGTTGGGCACGAGTGCCCAATAACAAGAATGGAAGAACGTAGCTAAAGTTGGAGATGCCAATGAGAAAAATAAAGTATTTATGTACTGCCCTGCGTCAGAGGGCCTTTTTTCTGCGGTTATTCTCAAGCTGTAACGTGGGAAGGTGCAGGCAGTGAGAAAGTATTATTAGTTCTCAAGATTCTAACGAAAAAAAAAATAGTGATACATCATGAAACAACGGGGCATTTCAATCGTGGGTAGTCCATTCGCGCGCGGAAAGCATTTCTTTATCAATAAGAAAGAAAAAGGAAAAGAAAGCAGCGACATTCGTCACAGGCCATAATACGTGATAACGCGGCCAGATAAAGCGTTTTTCTAGAGACAAATGTGGAATATTTGAGTGTGCCGAAATTAAGGTATGGAAGAACAAGCTGCCGAAGTGCTGAATTGCAGGTAGAGATGTGAAATGTCCTAACGAGGTCTGGAGTACTGCAACTCACGTGAATCTGTCTCCAAATTTAGGGACTCTTTACAGTACTTATGTTACAGATATTTCTTGTTATACTTGGAGTACTTTATTTTTTATGACCTTTCCGTTGTTCGCTGTAGATTTTTGACGCTAAAGTGTCAAGCAAGTAGACTGCACAATCGTCGCTCAAAATATCCTGGCTCTTCCCATGACAGAAGTGGTCTTACATGAACAATACTTAATCTAGTCACCACAGTCTGCAGTTCGAGCTAACTCATTGTTCATGCTAGTCCTTATGTAATGTTGCGTGACGCTTTCAGTGCCATTTGGATACTCTCACTTGAGAAAAAGTTTGGTCGATGGGCGTCTTAGTTTACTTAAGTGCCCTTGGCAGTTCGCACCCATAAGGTTGCTGGTGTGAATGCCATCGCGCAACTGTGATAAGTAATTACTGTAGGATGTCATTTTCGATGCACAACCATATACTGTACGCAGCTCTAGTTTTCTGTAACAAGCACTTTAGTCCAGTTCGTGTACGGTACCGGTAGAGCGAACGGTCTTCTGGAAAAGCAATGTACCGGCGGTGGTTAATTGCGGGTCCTATCATCATCCCATGTATGTGTGTGAACGATGTGCATGCGGTTGCGACTAGAGTGCGATTACCTCCACAAGTAACTAAAAATCACGTCAGTTATCTTTGGAATATGTGTGCCACTTGGAAATCAACCTCATCCTACGATGTTCACTATGATTACCTCGTGTAGAATCAGGGCCGGCGATAGTGGGGGGGGGGGGAGTGAGGCGACCGTCTTAAGGCCCGCGCTTGCATAGACCCCGCGCACAAAGCCTTCAACCAGGGATTACTTATTTTTTTAAATATCAAGTATGCACTTAATCGTGTGAAACAGGCCCCGCGATGTGCCTTTGCTCCAGGCCCCGCATACCCCTAGCACCGGCCCTGTGCAGAATTTACTGATTGTCGTACTCATCCTCGCAATCCCTTTTCAAGGAGTCTCAATGATGCTCCTTTTACTTTTTTGAGAGCGATGTACTGCATCATTTCGGGAATGTTGATGGAATCTGGCAAGATTAGAGTCACTAAATAAGGCAAGATCACCGGCTGTTGTTACTAGCTTGTATCGATTCAATGCTACGCCTTCCCCAATGGTTTCGCGATAAAACTGTGTCCACATATTTGTCTTTGAAGCCGGACAACCACGGCAATACAACGATCAAGCAGCGTTCCGTTTACATTTCTACAGTTCCTCTGTTCCTACAGTTCCTACCACCTCTCTTTTCTGTGCCACGTTCCTTATTCAGAAAGGCATAATTGAATGAGTATTTTCTGTATTTTTTTTTCTCAGCTCAGACACCTTCTGTTCATAGATTTTGAACAGACACCTTCTGGTCATAGAAACGTAAATTTCTGATGATCCTTCATTTTCTGTAATTGGGTGACACGAGTTGGTTTAGGTATCAGTTCCTCGACAATTTCAAACACTCTGAATGTATTAACATGTGTCGCTACATATCCGAAAATGGAAAATAGCTGATCTCCGCGGGAACGACATCAGTTGATTTCCAGAACATATATTATAATAAATCTCAGTGCGTCTCTATGTGCGAAACTTATTCACACCAAAGAATTCCAAGGATACCTTAACGTGTCGCACACAAGCTGCATTCACACACTACAAGCAGCGTGAAACCGGATGTATAACGAAATCCAAACGTAACCAGGTAACTCAAAATACTGTAGCGAAAATTTCGCCACCTTCTTGTAATGTGCCAAAACAGGAGAATCATAGACTGACATTTTCTTCCTGAACATTAAGGCGCTACCTCTAGCATACATTAAAAACAAAAACACCACTGCCAATTCCTAGACAGAACCCTGCACTGACTTCAAGCACGCCCCGTTTTCAGCAGTTTATCAAGTTTATCAGCGTGACACACCAGCACGCGCACATCTTTCTTTCCCTAGAATTTGCGGCGTACTGCTTCAGTTTCGCCTATCGCAGGTGCTCTGGGGTTCGCCACGTTGCTCTTTGCACATAGGGCCACGTGACCACAGGGCGCGCGCAGCGTGAGCGAGCCGAGCCCTTCGTAGCCACCTGTCGGCGGGCCCGTCGGCACGACCCGTTTGCAACCGCCGTTCAACACACCAGCATCCGCCGGAAGCTCCCGTTTACGCAATGGTCCAGGGAAAATGGCGGGCGCTTAAACCAAGTGATCTCCAGGAGCCACTCACAGCGTCCCCGAGCTGCTGCGCGGGAAAAAAGCTGGGGCCCAGTGCGCATGCGCAGACCGACCTCCTTTCTCAACCTCCTCCCCCTTCTCTCGTCTGATTTTTCGTCTCTCCTCTCGTCCCCCCTACCCCCCAGCCTCGTCCGTTTGTCTTCGGCGATTGCTGTACAGCAACGATCATGCTGTCCCAAAGCAGACAATCAAAAAGCGATGGTGTATGACAAATCAAGTTTATTTGTCCTCGGGAACTGCCTCGAAAAAGCTACAGTACATATCTTTTTTTGTCTTGTAACAGGCTTCACTGGAGCTTTAGGTGCTTCGACATTACGTAAATGATTTTTCGACCGCGGTAAACACTGATAGCATTATGTATGCTGACGACACCGTTCTGCTTTTTAAGGGTTCGTGTATTGACGACATTCAAGCCAAAATTCATTGTGTTGTCCCACACCTACTAGAGTGGTTAGAGGCAAATTCATTAACATTAAATCTTACAAAAACTAAATATATGGTCTTTAGTTCGTATCGTAAAGCTGTTAGATTGTCGAATTTTAAAATACAAATCAAAGGGGCAAACATAGACTGTGTTAATAGCATTAAATACCTTGGTGTCATCCTAGACTCTCATTTGCACTGGAAGCCACATATTTCGTATATATGTTCTAAGCTTGCACGGGCAAATGGCGCACTATTCAGGGCGCGACAGGTACTCCCAGTTCCTATTCTCAGAACTTTATATTTTGTAATTTTTCAATGTCATTTGTTATACTGTGTAGAGTCATGGGGGCATACCTATCAGTCTTATCTGAACCCAGTTGAAGTTCTACAAAATCGTGCAGTCCGTATTATATCCAATACATATCCGAGGATCTCTTGTTCTAGTCTGTATCAACCATTAGGCATTCTGCCATTTAATCTTTTATGCTTTGAGAGAACTGTATTGATGATAAAAAATTGCATTATGAATGAGGGAGCTGTTGCTGGAGTAAGGCTTATATCTGTTACACGCACGAGCCGTGCTATGTTGGAACACCACTTTAATGTTGCGCAGTTCTCGAATATATATGGTAAGCGTCTTCTGCGACACCAAGGAGTTATCAAGTGGAACTCTCTGCCTCTATATGTTATAATGTCCAACAATTTAAAATTAGCTGTGCGAAGGTTCCTACTGAATAAGTGTTAGTATTACTGTTTCTTGCTATAAGTGTTAGTTGGTATGATTACGTTTTTATGTTTGCTGTCGACTGGATGTCGGTAGCTTGGCACTGACATTTGACTGTTGCTGCTGTTGAACATTGTTACTGTATTTTTTCTTTCTTTACCGGATCGTACTAGCCTTAGGCTATGATCCGTATGGATTATGCAGTTATGTTGTTTAAAGCATGTGTCAAAAAAGTAATAAAAAAAAAAAAACATCGAAGGGCAGTTCAGAAGCCAATGCTGAGCAGACTTGTGCCCGTTACCAAAAAATAGGAACTAAATACCGTTACCCGTTACTTCAGAAAAAAGTAACTAAATACGTTACTCGTTACCAACATACAAAAGTAACGAGTTCTCGTTACTCACAGGTAACGAGTTACTTTTACGTTACCGCCGCGTAGTTGAAGGAGCCAACAAACATGCCGTCACTTGTGTTCAACTCATTATTAATGAGAAATTGCACTTCACAAGAAGATGATACTCGAAATTTACATCAGTGATATTCGTTCGTGCGAAGACATCTTGCCGAAGACATCGTGCCGAAGTGGGCGTGATCGGAGGTTATGAAAACACAAGAAAAGGCACCGGTTTTCGTGCCACCGATTCCCAACGGTTCCCAAAAGCAGACGAGGGGCTGCGTCATAATTTAGGGCGCTCAGAAGCTTAGCAAAGACAAGAAAAGGCTAGAAATCGAAACGGTTTTTTTGTAGCCCTAGTACAATTGGTGCCCATTCTTGGGAAGGAGTGATGGTCGGAGATTACGGAAACAAGAGAAAAGACAGGGGCCTTCGTTTAAGACGATTCAGCACGTCACCAACACATCCAGCGAGGGACTGCAATAATAGTTTGAGTCACACGTGGTCGTGGGTCACGCAGGTCAAATCTGCACGCATTGCACCACACGCAGTGCCGAAATGTGCTCCCCCGCGCTGAAGAAAAGGAACGAGTAACGTCATTAACGAGTTACCGATTTTTGTAACTGATTCCGTTACTATTACCACTTTTTGAAAAGTAACTGAATCGTTACTTCGTTACCAAAAAAAGTAACCGTTACCAAGTAACGAGTTACTTGTAACGAGTTAGGCACAACTCTGATGCTGAGCTATGTGCGTCGTCGTTGCCGATGGCTGCGGGAGAACTAAAACAAAAAAAAATCTATTGATGATCCGTAACTCTGCACGAAAATCACTGCTATGATAGGCAACCGATCTTGATTTCGTATTTGAACACCAAAGCGCATTTGTCACGAATGTTCGTAGATCACAGTGAATGAACGGCTGCGACGTGCATGAGGAGCAACTAGCATAACCACACATAATTTGATTAGCGGCATATCAGAAACGTACAAGTTACGGCAATGCACTGCACAATGAAACGCCGCTAACGTACCGAGTGACTCGTAAATGTTGTACGTAATGCACTTAACGTGATAAACCTGCATTACTTCCTTTGGTCACAAAAAAGTAATCAAACTTGTCATACCGTTCACCTGCAGTACGTCGGAAAGAGTGCAGACTTCCTCTCTGACGATTTCTGCGTCCTTTGGAGGTGCAGGGATTCCATGTCATGTTCGTTGTGATGATCAGGTGGATGTGCCATTCCGTTCTCACATTAGCAGTTCGCCACAATCTAAATCTAAAGCATTCAAAACCTTCAAACTACCCCTAGCGTCTGCGTGCACAACGGTTGCAGTCCGAAGTCCGAGAGAACACGCGTGGCCGGACAGACGCGATGTCTCCTCCGTCGTTTTTCTTTCTCCTCCGTTCGACCGACCGTTTGGATACGAGCGCCGCGCGCCTCAATCAAATGACTCTCGCCCAATCAGCGCGAAGGAAACTGACGCCAGTTCTTGGAGACCAATGAGCATCCAAATATTTGTACATAAAATGCGCAGCCAATCAGAGATCTTCCGAGCTGGCTCGCCGGTGGCGACAATATTTTCGAGGCGGTGCGTTTCGCTTTAGAGCCGGCGGCTGACACCAGTCCTTCTAGCTCACCATACTACGAGTTCGTCGTATGTTGGCTGCGCACTTTGTGACTGTTCATATGTTCATACCCGTTTTCTTCTTCATCGTCGTCATTTCAAACCACCAAGTCGAACATGGGACATAACTCGGAGGAATGCCACATTTCAGGACAGTAGCCAGCTATTGCTTCATTTGAGTGTCAAGAATGTGGACAGTACTGACTTTGGAGCTGTCGGTTCCTCTTCCAGCCTTTGCGACGTTTGTGCGTGCGTGTGAGGAAGCCTTCAAAGCCAACGTCAAGACATTCCTCACCTCCAAAGGGGTCAGGTCCAAGCTGTGTGAAGTGTTGGACACACTCGTGCCGAAGACATTGAGTTTGTGTTCTTCATCGGTGTATGATGATCTATTTCACTTTTTTCTGAGGGTACGACTGTTCTGGTTTGCACGACAAAGGAAGTACGAAATAGTACGTTGTGTCAGAATTAAGTTCGTCTCTGCATGTTGTAATGTAACCAGAAGTTTTCTTTCCATGCAAAAGGATATGCATGATTCTGTCGTCTATCCAGTGCTTTCAGTTGTAACCTAGATTACACATGGTCTCTTGTAATTCTTTCATTCCTGTGTAGCATACGATTTGTCAAAGTGCACTTTTGCACATAGCTCCTTACTGTGTTATTTGTATTTTGACAGCCATGCAGAGTTCAGTAGTCGGTGCCTATTATTTATATGTTTAGTGTATGTACACCTGTGTACATAGATACCTAGCATGTATTTTCTATTTTGAATCTTCAGCGGTGCCTATTCTTTGACGCGTATTAAGTGTATACCTGTGTACATAGATCCCTAGCACGTAATTTTATATTTTGAATCCTGTGTTGAGTTCAGTAGTGGTGTGCACTGCCAGTATGTAGGCGCAGTTATGTGCAGGGTTAAGCACCTTGTGCAGCTTGAAGATATACACCACATGGCAAAATGTGCACAAAATAGCAGAAGCACAGGACATTGTCGATGGTTTGACATTCCTTTAATACAAAAATGCTGTTGTAATCAAAGTAGAAGTAGTCAGCAGGGTGTGTACACACTGAACAAGGTTGTCATTGCTGGAAGCTGATATTATTGTGGCTGTTTTGCAAGATAAAGTATCACAGACTTCTAAACTGAGCTAATGGACTTGTGCCTTCTAATTCCCCCATAGCATTCGTTACAATGCCAAAAACTGTGGGCAGACATAGCAGCACACAGTATGCAAATATCATATAATGTGATCTTCAAGTGCAAATATGTTCACTTCCACCTTCTTTGTACGAGATATCTGTGGAAAGATCCGTGCGTGAGGACAGCATTGGACATTAAGGTCCTGGGCCCCACCTGTGTTTGCTGGAATTTGTACGTTATCCTTTCGTGCTTATTCAGCACATAGACTGTCTAACTGGTTATTTTGCACATTATTTTGTCGTGGGTATTTATGATGAAAGATGGAAGTCACTGAAAAGTCGCTGTGTTCCAGCCTCAGAACATCAATTGTCTCATGTGGGTATTTATACTGTTCACAACGGCATGGCGAATTTACCTGTGATAAAAGAAAACAGGCACCCACCTGGTCTCCTGTGTCCTTTGTTGCACGGATGTCGATAGTGTTGATTCTTCTCTGTTTACAAATTATTTAGGAGTTTTTGCTCTTGGATTTCCTTTCAACAGCGATTGTGATATTCCGCGGCTCGACATCGCGATGGAAGGAACGCGCGGCGCCCGCCCGCGAGCACCCGGCCCGCGCTATACGTAATGGTGACGTACAAGGTGACGTCATTATGACGGAATTTGTAGTTTGCCCCGCAACGGATGGGTGGCGCTGACGGTCTTTATCATGGCCGCCCTTGAAGACGTGGTGGCCAATGCAAGCTTCGCTACCATTTATATGTACCTTGCTCTTGGCTTGGCCGCTTGGCTTCTTTCGTTTCGTCCTCTGTGCATCGTACATAAGCGAACAGCTGTTATGTTGTTGCTAAGCCGGAAACAAAGCATGTGAATATTTTTTGGGGGCACGGCGTCGTTTAGAAAGTGCACTTCCTTGTTCTGACCTTGCCTTTTATGTGATGGAGCGAAATGATGCGTGATATGCCACGGCGAAGCTGTCGAAGATGCGACCGTGCTACGCTGTTAGAACAATTCATCGGAGCATTCAAGTGTTACCAATTATAAGCTGCCAAAAGACCAAGCAGTGCGAAGCTCTTGGCTGACAGTGGTGCCTGCTAATTTCCACTGCAAGGATTTCGTCCACGAATGTTATCATAGGTTACGCGCGACTCCAGAGGCAATTTGGAATCTCGGCACGAAATCGTCTGATGAAAATCTGAGGTGCCCGACACACAACATTTTGAACGTGCCAAGGCAGGATCAAGGCAAAAAACGAGAGCAAAAAAGCTAAGTCGAGGTTCAGATATAAAAAAATAGCAAGCTTAATGAATCGATTGTGCAGCTGTCCTACTGCGCTTACTCTGATATAACCACGATTAACAACACAATAGTATTGATAATCTAACTTCTGAATTATCACAGGTGCACACTGAAGGCGGAAATGAAGCAGGATCTGGCTTGCATCTGGTGCATGAAGAAATTGCTGACACGTTAGTTGCAGTCTACCTCCACCAACAGGTATGACAATGTGATGTTATAATTTGAGTATTCACCTATGTTCAACTTTTCATGTGCGCTCGCATGCAGACATCTTGACACCACTTTTAAATCTGCCCTCAAAGTTACAACCTGTGCTTTCAGGGTGGAAAACAAAGGTCGCCATTCCGATTAGCTGCTATCTCCCAGTTCAAGCACTTTTGCTGTCTGGACACTGGTTCCTGTGGATGGGGTGTTACAAGCTTCACTGTCTGATATAGAAGGTACGTTACATTAGTTCAGTTAATTTGTCTTTTGCACATTTTTGTTACTGTTAGCTGGATTACTGTTGGACATACAATCCTTTTACAAACAGAAGCTGATGTCGCCTCTGATAACGTTTTAGAATTTTCAGTGTCATCAACGTCCATTGAGGAAGGTGCCTTTACTATCTGTCAATCTTTAATTGAAGAATAGCCCAGAATTCATGTTAACATGGCCTACTCTTATTAATTCACTGTCTGTGTTCTGAGAGCTAAGAAAAATGGAAACTATTTATTTGTCACAACTTCACACTGGACGTGGTACTGGATTGACATGTAAGCTAAAATACCTGGATTCTACAATAATTGTGTTGAACTTGGTGCGTTACCGTGGGCAATGCCACATTCATTACATTTTTTAGTGGGTCCGGTGCACAAATACTGTGTGCATACTGCATACATACATACTGTTCGATAGGCAAAAATACCTAAGCAGTGCTGTGTAGTCTTTTTACCCAAAGTCCATACTCTTACTGCAAAGTCACAGTACGTAGAACAGCAGTGTGCAGGTATGCTGCGATAGAGATTCACAACAGAAAGAGGACTGTTGAGAGCATCTAAATTTTAACGAGACGAGACTTTCGTGCACATGGCTGCTCTTGCTAATGTCTAACATGAAGTTACAAAATCCCAGAATA